>NW_027187889.1:0-57974 GCF_041381155.1 Argopecten irradians | reverse complement strand
TTTTTTGTTTGAGTTTTACGGCCGGCCCATCGACAACTAAGGTCATTTAGGGCCAAACTACAAGTCATGCATTAATATCAGGATAAAAGTTCAGGGTAAGAAAAAGCAAGTAAGGACTAAAACACAGATTGTAAACGTTAATTTGATAAAGAAGGTTTGCATGGGATAAAATAAATTTGGCTAAAACACATGAGAAAACTCATGCACAATGTTGATGAAACGATGAAATGTTGAGTTGATACGATGTATGATGAGAAAACGTTCATATTTTGCTTAAAATACCGATCTCTTTGAGATAATTATAAATACGATTATGTCTCACGGCATGAAACAAAGTGTACATGTCGGAGACATCGTAGTATTTATCTCGTATGTGTTTAAAATCAATACAATGCAATAAAATATGCTCCACTGTGAGAGGAGAATCACATGCATGGCATGTAGGAGGATCCTCCCCTCTCAATAGATAGGAATGTGTAAAATATGTGTGTCCAGTTCGGAGCCGAGAGAGTACAACTTCCTCTCTGCGGTCTCTCCGACTGGACAGTTTAGGATTAAGTGTAGGTTGAATTTTAAACAGTTTATTGTTTGTTTCGGTAGACCACCTTTGTTGCCAATGGTGTTTGATGGCTGACTGAATTGAAGGTTTGATGTCGGTGTATGGTAGTTTCAAATCTGTTTGTGCTAGGCGAAGAGCAGACTTAGCTGCTTTATCGACCTTTTCATTCCCCTTTATACCCACATGACTGGGAATCCAGAGATAAGTAATTTGAGTTTTAGAAGATAATCGAAATGTTCGGATTAAAAGATTTTGGATTAGAGTATTTCTAGGGCTTCTTGATTTCAAAGCCTGAAGAACCGAAAGAGAGTCTGAACAGATGATTGCCTTTTCAATGCGGTGTTCTTCGATATAGGTCAAGCGCCAGAACCGATAGCACATGCTTCCGCAGAGAAAATGGAGGCAATATCCGGGAGTCGAATAGAGGAGCATGATTAGATGTTACAGCATGCTGCCGCAACTTTATCACCATCTTTTGATCCGTCAGTGTAGATCTGAACATGGTCAGGAAAGCCCTAATGCACTCCCGAAAGGAGGATTTGTGTTCTTCGGGTAATGCACTGGATTTGCCCTCTCATGTAGAGATAAATTGATATCAGGTGTTTGAATGAGCCATGGTGGTACATCCGATACGGTGTACTCGTCAATGGGTGTCGAAAGTTATATTAAAGTTCCAGCAAAAAATTTTGAAATTCTGATGCCAAATTTGTATGAGCTTTTGATTTTGTGTAAATATTTCTTGGTGTTGTGGATTGAATACAAGGTTAAATGCGAATAGTTTTTGGGGTTGGATTAAATCGTTGTAAAAATGGTATTAAGGATATCCGGAATAATTTCTTTCGTGAATTAGAAAAATGGCTCTTTAGCTCAAAATGGAGACATCTTCACAATGGGAATCGAAAAGTCCTCCGACCGTGCTAATGCAGTGCAGGTCAATCTTATACGGTCATGCATCTGTAACATCCAGGACTGGCGAGCCGTAGTAACAAAACATGGCCCGTAGTTTTGATCCAAATAAGGTTTCCGCCAAAACAACCAAGACTCACCTAAAGCATTTCACGAAAGGCACCCCAATGGAGCAGCGACAATCCCAACAACTGAACTCGGTAAACATGTACGACGCCTTGAGACTGTATCCTACAGATGTTTTATAGTGGAACAAAGAACAGTTTCGAAAAATAGCACGGAGCACGGCTCCGCTACTGTACGTACCTAGGCTGCCCGTACTACTCCCTGCTTCAGCTGATCTTGAGTGTGAGTCTTCGTATTTTGATCATTATGTAAATAGTCCCTAGCAGTATTTTTTTCATAAATGAGTGGTCACATATGGTCACATGTTTTCATACCTGTCTCCCCAATTCGCGAAAACGTAACCCTGGGGTAAATAGCGGTTTCTTTCGAGGGGACCCTCTTTAGGGGTAGAAATGTACGCGGTTGTAATGCATGTACAGTTATGAATGTAAACGCTAGTGCATTATCATTAGCTAAGATTTGTTTCAATTAATCCATAATATTATGCTACCGGTCAATTCAATACAGTTCTGATGAATATAATTTTAGATTTTTAATTTGTAAATTTTTTTGTTCTGTACTTGTTCTGGTAGTAGTTATACACATACATTGTATATAGGATTTACATTGTATTAATTGGTAATAATTGTATTGTATATGTTCTGATATACACATATACATATGTACTTGTAGGTTTTAGCTTGAATATTATGATATAGATTTAGAGGACATTATCATACGTATTATTTCTGGTCTGAAAATCTAGTAGATGGGTTATATCTTAGCCAACCTTTTTGTGTATATCAAAACTTTATTAGTTGATAGGGAAATGTACGCCCAATATAATTATTCTAATTTGTTTGATTTATTAATGAATTTTGTCCTTTAACAATTATGGTCAAATGTATCAGTGACGGCCACCCTTATGTAATGCGGTGTGATTAAAAAAAACAACAACTGTGCGAGGAACCTACATTTATTCATTTATATATATTTGAAATTGTCATAATGTCACTAAACCTATAGAAAAAATTGTTGTAATTTCTTTGAGAGATTCAAAATGCATCTGAGTGACATGATGATATCATGTTTTTTTTGGACCTGTAAACAATGTATGTATACATATACAAATGTTAGCAGTATGATGACTAGATCCGGCTGAAACTGCTCTTGAAAGTTGCTTAAGCCATGGACCAGAGCCAAGTAGATAAATTTAAAGGACATTTATTTTTTTAACTTTCAAACTGTAATTTGATTAGAAAATTATGATGCATTTTTTTTGTCATTGTTTAACTTTATTAACCCAATATTTGTTTATTGATTAGTAGTCCAGTGATTATAATACTGACTTTCATTTGTTGACAGCCGTTGAAACTTTACAACAATTTTAAATTATAAATTATTTTTTCAGAGTATCCTGCATATTACCTTCACTGAGCTGGTTTCTAAATTCACTCCAAGATGAGTGCCATTTCTTCAAGCTAAAAATGGTGGAAACTGTAAAGCAAGTTACTGAATGTTTGGAAATACAATTTTTTTTGAAAAATTTCAATTTGAGTGGAAGATCTCTACTTAGAGTCCTTCTCTAAAGCAGCAGCATTACTCTTCAGGATTCAATACACATAGCTGAAATGTATGTGGGGAAGACGCTGACAGGTGCTGTCTGGAAGGCCTTCTAAACCAAAAAAGGTTAACAACAATATTGGGACAGTAAGTATTTAAATACAGAATGATGTACAAGCTACAATAAAAATTCAAAATCCCATACAGTACAACTTCAAATTGTATATATGAGAAAATATAAAAAAACATTTAACCCCAAATATGCAATGTGCTCTGAAAATCTGTAGCTATGGGTTCATATCTTAGCCCCCCACTCAATTTTTAAACTCAATATTAGTTGATAGGAAAACCCGCCCACCATACACACTATACCTGATTGATTGATGTTATTAATGTTCCTATTAACAGCTATGGTTCCTGTAAAGACCAAAAAGGGTATCCCACTGTATGCGGTCAAAGTGAGGGGAACCACTAGGAGACAGCGGTTTACAATGTTCGTAATTGTGAAATCTTCTTGTTTAATGCACTAATTACTGGACTATAGAGAAGTATTGTAATTTCTCGAGAGATTCAAAATGCTCTGATAGACATTTCTTTAATTAATCCCAACTGTGGCAGTTTTCACAGATCCGGCTGAAACTGAGTGACTTACTTAAGCCATGCAGAGCCAAGGATAAAAATACATGACATATTTTTTTTCTGGAAATGTATATGAGTTAGATATTCATTTTTCACATTTATTAACCCAATAATGTGGTAAGAATTAAATATTACTCACTTTCTTTTCTGACAGCCGTTAAATTCTATACAACAATGCCATTGAAATGTATTTTTTACGAGTATCCTTGCATACGATACTTCACTGAGTTGACTGTGCAGTCCACGGATGATGCCATTTCTTCAAGCTAAAAATGGTGGAAACTGTAAAGGCAGACAATTTTTAAATCTCTGCAAAAAACTTCTTTTAAAATTGAACAATATTGAGTGGAAAATATCCTACTGTATGAGCCTTCTCTAAAGCAGCAGCATTGACACTCTTCAGGAGTTCATATACTCCGCTGAATATGTGGGGGAAGACGCTGACAGGTGCTGGTGGAACCTTCAGTTGACCAGAAAAGGTTAACAACAATATACAGTAAGTATTTAACAGCAATGATGTACAACTTTTTAATAAAAATTCAAATATCCCATACCGACAACTTCAAATGCTATATATGAAAATATATAGAAACATTTATCAAATGTGCTCTGAAAATCTGTAGATGGGTTCATATCTTAGCCAAATTTTAATACTCTCATTATTAGTGTATAGGAAAAACGACAATGCTACTTAAATCTATTAGAGAAGAGGCGTTTAATTTCTTTGAGAGATTTCAAAAATGCTCTGCAATAGTTATTATATATTGTATTTTTTCAGTATTACATCATGAAGAATTTCCCATATTGTGGCAGTTCGGTAGTACTGTGTCACAGATCGGCTGATACTGAGTGACTTGCTTAAGCCATGCAGAGCCAAGTAGATATAAGTGGACATATTGTGTTATTAAAATGTATTTTAGTTCGGATATGTCATTTTTCTTTTTATTAACCAATTAGTATTGAGTTTTTTATTGTTCTTGTACTTACATTTTCCTGTTCAAGAAAGTTTTATACTATTACTACTATGACATCATTGAAATTAATTATTTGTTGCGTTTTTTATTGCATTATTCAATCGCTTGAGCTAACGCTGGTGGCAGACCCACGGATGATGCATTTTCTTCAAGCCTAATAACTGGTGGACACATTGTAACGGCATACCTAATTTGGGGACACACTTTTACTTTTAAAGTGGGCAATTGGAAGTGAGAAGATTCTCCCACTTAGGAGTAACTTCTCTAACGCAGCAACTTCATACATACTGAATCAGAACTTCAAATGAATATATGAAAAGATATAGAAACATTTATCAAACGTGCTCTGAAAATCTGTAGATGGGTTCATATCTTAGCCAATTTTTAAACTCAATATTAGTTGATAGGAAAACGCCAATACACTCATTTGTTTGTTTGATTTATTAACGTCCTATTAACAGCTATGGTCATGTAAGGACGGCCTCCCATGTATGCGGTGCGATGTGAGGAGTACTGGGAGACTGCGGTATGTTCGTGTTGTGTCTTCTTGTATAATGCACTAAACCTATAGAGAAGGCGTTGTAATTTCTTTGAGAGATTCAAAATGCTCTGATAGATATGATATCATGTATTTTTTCAGAAATCATCATGAAGAAATTCCCAAATGTGGCAGTTTCACAGATCCGGCTGAAACTGAGTGACTTGCTTAAGCCATGCAGAGCCAAGTAGATAAAAAAAGGACATATTTTTTTTTTACAATGTATTTGAGTTAGATATTCATTTTTCATTTATTAACCCAATATTGAGGTAGTTTATGGTACTGACTTTCTTTTCTGACAGCCGTTAAACTATACAACAATGCCATTGAAATTATTTTTTCGAGTATCCTGCATATTTCCTTCACTGAGCTGACTGTGCAGTCCACGGATGATGCCATTTCTTCTAGCTAAAAATGGTGGAAATTGTAAAGGCAGACAATTTTGGAAATACAATTTTCTTTTAAAGGGGCAATTTGAGTGGAAGATCTCCTACTTAGAGTCCTTCTCTAAAGCAGCAGCATTACTCTTCAGGAGTTCATATACTCCTGCTGAATATGTGGGGGGAAGACGCTGACAGGTGCTGGTGGAAGGCCTTCAGTTGACCAGAAAAGGTTAACAACAATATACAGTAAGTATTTAACAGCAATGATGTACAACTTTTTTAATAAAAATTCAAAATCCCATACCGACAACTTCAAATGTATATATGAAAATATATAGAAACATTTATCAAATGTGCTCTGAAAATCTGTAGATGGGTTCATATCTTAGCCAATTTTTAAACTCAATATTAGTTGATAGGAAAACGCCAATACACTCTAATTTGTTTGTTTGATTTATTAACGTCCTATTAACAGCTATGGTCATGTAAGGACGGCCTCCCCATGTATGCGGTGCGATGTGAGAGTACTGGGAGACAGCGGTATGTTCTTGTTGTGTCTTCTTGTATAATGCACTAAACCTATAGAGAAGGCGTTGTAATTTCTTCGAGAGATTCAAAATGCTCTGATAGACATATCTTGTATTCCCAAAATGTGGGCAGTGTCACAGATCCGGCTGAAAACTGAGTGACTTACTTAAGCCATGCAGAGCCAAGTAGATAAAAAAGGACATATTTTTTTTTACAATGTATTTGAGTTAGATATTCATTTTTCATTTATTAACCCAATATTGAGGTAGTTTATGGTACTAACTTTCTTTTCTGACAGCCGTTAAACTATACAACAATGCCATTGGAATTATTTTTTTCGAGTATCCTGCATATTTCCTTCACTGAGCTGACTGTGCAGACCACGGATGATGCCATTCCTTCAAGCTAAAAATGGTGGAAACTGTAAAGGCAGACAATTTTGGAAATACATTTTTCTTTTAAAGGGGCAATTTGAGTGGAAGATCTCCCACTTAGTCCTTCTCTAAAGCAGCAGCATTACTCTTCAGGAGTTCATATACTCCTGCTGAATATGTGGGGAAGACGCTGACAGGTGCTGGTGGGAGGCCTTCAGTTGACTAGAAAAGGTTAACAACAATATACAGTAAGTATTTAACAGCAATGATGTACAATCATTTTTAATAAAAATTCAAAATCCCATAACGACAACTTCAAATGTATATATGAAAATATAAAGAAACATTTATCAAACGTGCTCTGAAAATCTGTAGATGGGTTCATATCTTAGCCAATTTTTAAACTCAATATTAGTTGATAGGAAAAACGCCAATACACTAATTTGTTTGATTTATTAACGTCCTATTAACAGCTATGGTCATGTAAGGACGGCCTCCCATGTATGCGGTGTGTTGTGTGTATGCTGTGCGAGGTAAGTGGACTGGGAGACAGCGGTATGTTCGTGTTGTGTCTTCTTGTATAATGCACTAAACCTATAGAGAAGGCGTTGTAATTTTCTTTGAGAGATTCAAAGTGCTCTGATAGATATGATATCATGTATTTTTTCAGAAATCATCATGAAGAAATTCCCAAATGTGGCAGTTTCACAGATCCGGCTGAAACTGAGTGACTTGCTTAAGCCATGCAGAGCCAAGTAGATAAAAAAGGACATAATTTTTTTTACAATGTATTTGAGTTAGATATTCATTTTTCATTTATTAATCCAAATATTGAGGTAGTTTATGGTACCGACTTTCTAATCTGAAAACCGTTAAGCTATACAAAAATGCCATTGAAATAATTTTTTGTGTATCATGCATATTTCCTTCACTGTGCAGACCACGGATGATGAAGAAATTAATTTAAAGTATGGAAATTCTAAAACGTCCTCCCAGCTAACTATGTTAGTGGTTACATTTCCACGCAGCCTCGCTTTTAATGCTTTCAACTTTTCTTTACTTTAATGGTCTGAACTGGGAAACTAAGCAGAACTTGACCGTCGTATTAATATGCGAGAACTTTCGGAAGGCCAATGAACGCATTTAGACTGGTTTTCTTTGCCCGACTATTCACTTTAATACAAGAATTCCACGGAAGTGGATGTGTCGCCTTTTGTTTGTTTTCAGCTTTACGGCCCATCAACAACTAAGGTCATTTAGGGCCAAACTACAAATCATGCATTAATATCAGGATAAAAGATCAGGGTAAGAAAAGGCAGGAAAGGACTAAAACACAGATTGTAACCGTTTATTTGATAAAAAAGGTTTGCATTGGATTAAATAGTTTTGGCTAAAACACATGAGAAAACTCATGCACAAAACGATGAAATGTTCAGTTGATACGATGATATGATGAGAAAACGTTCATATTTTGTTTAAAATACCGATTTCTTTGAGATAATTAAAAATACGATTATGTCTCACGGCATGAAACAAAGTGTACATGTCGGAGACATCGTAGTACTTATCTCGTATGTGCTTAAAATCAATACAGTTCACTAAAATATGTTCCATTGTGAGAGGAGAATCACATGCATGGCATGTGGGAGGATCCACCCCTCTCAATAGATAGGAATGTGTAAAATATGTCTGTCCAGTTCGGAGCCGAGAGAGAACAACTTCTTCTCTGCGGCGTCTCCGACTGGACAGTTTAGGATTAAGTGTAGGTTGAATTTTAAACAGTTTATTGTTTGTTTCGGTAGACCACCTTTGTTGCCAATGGTGTTTGATGGCTGACTGAATTGAAGGTTTGATGTCGGTGTATGGTAGTTTCAAATCTGTTTGTACTAGGCGAAGAGCAGTCTTAGCTGCTTTATCAGCCTGTTCATTCCCCTTTATACCCACATGACTGGGAATCCAGAGATAAGTAATTTGAGTTTTAAAAGATAATCGAAAGGTTCGGATTAAAAGATTTTGGATTAGAGTATTTCTAGGGTTTCTTGATTTCAAAGCCTGAAGAACCGAAAGAGAGTCTGAACAGATGATTGCCTTTTCAATGCGGTGTTCTTCGATGTGGTCAAGAGCCAGACCGATAGCACAAGCTTCCGCAGAGAAAATGGAGGCAACATCTGGAAGTCGGATAGAGGAACAGTGATTAGATGTACAGCATGCTGCCGCAACTGTATCACCATCTTTTGAGCCGTCAGTGTAGATCTTAACATGATCAGGGAAAGTCCTGATGCACTCCCGAAAGGAGGATTTATGTTCTTCGGGTAATGCACTGGACTTTGCCCTCTCATGCAAAGATAAATTGATATCCGGCGTTTGAATGAGCCATGGTGGTACATCCGATATGGTGTACTCGTCAATGGTGTCGAAATTTATATTTAGTTCCTGCAAAAACTTTGAAATTCTGATGCCAAATGTTGGTAGGAGCTTTTGATTTTGTCTGAATATGTCCTGGTGTTGTGGATTAAATACAAGATCAAATGCGGGGTTATTGGGATTGGATTTCAGTTGAGCAGCATACTGTAAGGATAATTTCTTACGTCGATCATCTAGAGATGGCTCATTAGCTTCCACATGGAGATTCTTCACAGGTGTTGTCGAAATTTTTAGTCCAAAAATGGCTTTAGATTTTCGAGATCAAAAACTGTCTGTATGCACTTCTGTCAAAAACGAAAACCGCACAATGATCCTGACCTCACACTCAATGGAATTAAAATTCCAGTAGTTGAACAAACTAAATTTCTTGGACTAATATTTGATTCGAAACTGTCCTTTGTTCCACATATCAAACATCTGAAGGATAAGTGCTCAAATGCTTCTCGTATAAATGTTTCTAGTGGTCTACCGTTCCCCTGCGGTTTCTAAAGCCGCTTTGCAAAGGACTTAAAATATTGTTTGATTCCAGGAACCAAACTAATCTGGTATTTATCATACGTTCTAGAGTTTTACAAATACAACTCGTCAATGAAATGGGACGATAGTTATTGGCATCAGTAGCATCTTTCCCGGGCTTCGGAAGGGGTATAATAGTAGATTCCTTCCAAGACTCGGGAATTTTGCCAGAAGAGTAAACTTGATTAAATATAGTTAAAAGACATTTTAGTGAAGAGTCTGGTAATTGTTTTAAAAACATATATGGAATTTCGTCTGGTCCAGCTGCCGAGTCCTTTGATTTCTCAAGGGACTCGAGCAATTCTGGTATCTCGAAAGGCCTATTGTAACTTTCACTATTGGAGGATTTAAAATTAAGACGTCTCTTTCTTTTTTTATTCCTTTTTTTTATACACAAGCCAGCTGCCGTAATCTAAACATCGCTCAGGCTTATTGGGAGTCACACAAGCCTTCTCGTGCCAAGTACCCATTGCGACTGGTGCCGTCCTGGTGTGGGGAGATAGTAAAGGCGGAAAGAAAAACATCTTTCTCACTTGATTGGAGGCGTAGGTGTTATTAATGTTGGTCAGATGCATATATGGCCGTCAAGCCCCCTCGGTAGACTTTAATTAGGTTATTATAGTTTTGGCTCAGCCCTCGTATATGCATGTCTTTTTTCAGGATACCTACGATGACCTGTTCAGCTTTGACAGCCAAAGAGAGAAGGGAACACTATTACAACGTGAAACAGGTTTTCGATCACACCGGGGTGTCAAAGAACATGATGGACTGTTTTACAAAAGCAGAGGCGTTGTTGGAGTTCACCACAGAAGGGTATGTGTTGTCCGCTGCTATGGAACTTATGGATAAAAAACAGTTTAGATGACATACCAGCTGATTTTCCAATTGATCCTCATGGGCAAATGGACTACATCGTTGACATATGTGACAAAATAGTTGAAATTGTATACCACAAATACAATACTGCGGAAGTTAGGAATGTTGTCGTCGATGACGATCTGGATGAAATCGGCTATTGTATTTGTCGCTGTGAAGCAGGCGGTCAAATGATTTATTGCTCAAATAAAAGATGCGAGCGTGGACAGTGGTTCCACCTAGAATGTGTAGGTATACAAGAGGTGGATGTTCCAGAAGGTGACTGGTTCTGCAGTGACACATGTCGACAGGAGCACGGAAACCTGGGAAAGAGAAAGAAAACAACAGCAGAAAAACTTACAGACATTAAACATGAGTATGCAAGGAGGCTGGTTTTGGAGAGGGCTTAACGACATGGCACAGCACGATGCCGTTCGTGAAAATGACGGCAATCGGATGTTACTTCATTGGAAATTCGATCTTACGGAATTCGCAGAAAAGAGCCATCCAAAATATTTTATTTAAGCACACAGGTTACTGACAAATATCCACGGTGGTACTTCAGAGTATTTGAAACATATGTTACTTTGGAATAGAACGGCGAACGTGAATGGGGGTAGATCAAAAAACATTCCAATGCATCTGTACAACGAGCATTTAAATTAACGAGTACAAGCAAAATAGCAAAAGTTCTGCCGGTCAATTGACCGACACAACTATTGCCAGACATAGCCAGATGCTAGGGGTTGGGAAGCAACTCGACAAGATTTACCATGGCGAGGTTGCCGGCGGTAAAAGTGACCGTTTGACAAGAAAGTCAGGTGTTCATGACAGAACAACAGACATAAAAAAAACTTGTAGGAATGTTGAATCCGCTGAAGCTGTTCAACCCAAAGCCTGGCCGTGTATTCAAGGGTTTTGGGCTGATGACTCCTCTCAAAGGAGTTTCAAAACCACGACACTTTAAGAAAAGAGTATTGAAACACCAAGAAAACCTGGCTATTCACCGGGAGATGCAAGCGATGCAGCTATACTCACATTGAATGTTAACGTTCTTAAGGGAAGCTTTAGTGGACTATTGAAAGGAGATTTATTGTGAGCCATTGTAGTTACAGTACTATATATTCAGATCCTCTTTCTAATGCGATCGCCAGGTGAAATGGAAATAGAAATATAACGACTTGCCTATAATTTTTTATTAGGGTTATTCCACTTAAACATGCATGGCACGAGGGAAGACATTTTTAAGACCCATATGTGGTAGGATGTCTTAAATTATTTTTTTTTTCTCTAGTTTTGTTTGTTTGTTTGAGTTTTACGGCCCATCGACAACTAAGGTCATTTAGGGTCAAACTACAAGTCATGCATTAATATCAGGATAAAAGTTCAGGGTAAGAAAAAGCAAGTAAGGACTAAAACACAGATTGTAAACGTTAATTTGATAAAAAAAAGGTTTGTATGGGATAAAATAAATTTGGCTAAAACACATGAGAAAACTCATGCACAATGTTGATGAAACGATGAAATGTTGAGTTGATACGATGTATGATGAGAAAACGTTCATATTTTGCTTAAAATACCGATCTCTTTGAGATAATTAAAAATACGATTATGTCTCACGGCATGAAACAAAGTGTACATGTCGGAGACATCGTAGTATTTATCTCGAATGTGTTTAAAATCAATACAATGCAATAAAATATGCTCCACTGTGAGAGGAGAATCACATGCATGGCATGTAGGGGGATCCTCCCCTCTCAATAGATAGGAATGTGTAAAATATGTGTGTCCAGTTCGGAGCCGAGAGAGAACAACTTCCTCTCTGCGGTCTCTCCGACTGGACAGTTTAGGATTAAGTGTAGGTTGAATTTTAAACAGTTTATTGTTTGTTTCTGTAGACCACCTTTGTTGCCAATGGTGTTTGATGGCTGACTGAATTGAAGGTTTGATGTCGGTGTATGGTAGTTTCAAATCTGTTTGTGCTAGGCGAAGAGCAGTCTTAGCTGCTTTATCAGCCTGTTCATTCCCCTTTATACCCACATGACTGGGAATCCAGAGATAAGTAATTTGAGTTTTAGAAGATAATCGAAATGTTCGGATTAAAAGATTTTGGATTAGAGTATTTCTAGGGCTTCTTGATTTCAAAGCCTGAAGAACCGAAAGAGAGTCTGAACAGATGATTGCCTTTTCAATGCAGGTGTTCTTCGATATGGTCAAGCGCCAGACCGATAGCACATGCTTCCGCAGAGAAAATGGAGGTAATATCCGGGAGTCGGATAGAGGAGCAGTGATTAGATGTACAGCATGCTGCCGCAACATTATCACCATCTTTTGATCCGTCAGTGTAGATCTGAACATGGTCAGGGAAAGCCCTAATGCACTCCCGAAAGGAGGATTTGTGTTCTTCGGGTAATGCACTGGATTTTGCCCTCTCATGTAGAGATAAATTGATATCAGGTGTTTGAATGAGCCATGGTGGTACATCCGATACGGTGTACTCGTCAATGGTGTTGAATGGTATATTAAGTTCCAGCAAAAAGTTTGAAATTCTGATGCCAAATGTTGGTATGAGCTTTTGATTTTGTGTAAATATTTCTTGATGTTGTGGATTGAATACAAGGTTAAATGCAGGATTTTTGGGGTTGGATTTCAGTTGAGCAGCATTCTGTAAAGATAATTTCTTTCGTCGATCGTCTAGAGATGGCTCATTAGCTTCCACATGGAGACTCTTCACATGTGTTGTTCGAAAAGCTCCAAGTGCGAGACGCAGTCCCTGATTCTGTATAGGGTCAAGCATCTGTAGATAGGAGCTGCGAGCCGATCCATAGACAAAAGAGCCGTAGTCAAGTTTTGATCTAATAAGTGCCCGATAGATACGTAGAAGCATTTCACGGTCTGCACCCCAATCAGAATGGGAAAGAACTCGTAGAATGTTCAGCGCCTTCGAGCACTTATCCTTCAGATGTTTGATATGTGGAACAAAGGACAGTTTTCGAATCAAATATTAGTCCAAGAAATTTAGTTTGTTCAACTACTGGAATTTTAATTCCATTGAGTGTGAGGTCAGGATCATTGTGTGGTTTTCGTTTTTGCCAGAAGTGCATACAGACAGTTTTTGATCTTGAAAATCTAAAGCCATTTTCGTCAGCCCAATTTTGTAATTTGCCTAAACATTGTTGTAGTTGCCGTTCTATAGTGTGCTTGTTTTTTGATCTGTAACAGATCAAGGAATCATCCACAAATAGAGACCCTTCCGTAGATTGGCCAAGACATTTGGTTATGCTGTTAATTTTCAGTCCAAAAAGTGTGACGGACAAGATACCACCCTGAGGTACGCCCATCTCCTGTGTTTCTGTTTCTGAATAAGTTGAACCCGTTCGAACTTTGAAATGCCTGTCAGACACAAAATTCGATATAAACTTTGGCAAATTACCACGTATACCGATATCATGGAGATCGTTCATGATTACATATTGCCAAGTTGTGTCGTATGCCTTTTCAAGGTCAAAGAACACGGCCACAAGATGTTCTTTCTTGGCAAATGCTTCTCGTATGAAGTATATTCAAAAATTAAAATTGCTTCTATGGGTGGGTCCCTTGATATCAAAGTGCCTCCCCCCTCCCATATATGTTTAAGAACGTTTGATTAATACGGGGACAGTTGACTTATGTTATTAAGAACCACACTGGTGCTGGTACTCGTGACTCAAACCTGGGACCTCTGGTATCAATGTGGTGAGGATCATCGCTCTATGTTATCTGTCCCTGACCAATACTGTATCTAATAACAAGAGGCCCATGGGCCTTAACGGTCACCTGAGTTAGAATATATAATGAAACAAATACACTGCTGGGCCTTGAAGTTGGTCAGTGATTTATAAATTTGACTTTTTTAGACTATGAAGAGTATTTGCTTCCATCAAGCTGTGAACTTAGAGGTATTTTTTGAAATTTTAATCATTTTGACCCTGTTTGGTCCTGCCCCTCTGGTCCCCCAAGACGTCATCGAGGACGGATATGAATGTTAAAATGCTATATCTTAGGCTAATAATTCTAATCAAATTTGACTAATTTCCTACGAAAATTGGGCAAATAATGTTCACAAATATGTTAAATGTGTTTTCCCTATATAAACTATAGTAAACTTGACCCCCTCCCCAGGGGGAAACGTGATACCCCAGGGTGGTGAGACCCCAGGTTCATATAATTCACAATTTTTGTAAAGGACCTTAAGACCTTTCTATTTATGAAAAGTATTTGATTCTACAATTTCCAGAATTTCAGAAGATTTTTGAAGTTTTAGCCTATTTGACCCTTTTTTTAGCCCCGCCCCTCTGCCCCCAGGGGGTCGGCCAGGACCAATGTGGATATGATATTAAAATGCTATCTTAGGCTAATAATTGTAACCAAGTTTGACTCGTTTCCAATGAAAATTGAGCAAAACATGCCCATAAATGTGTTTTCCCTATATAAACTATAGTAAACTTGACCCCCTCACCAGGACGGAAACGTGAGACCCCAGGGTCATATATTTCACAATTTTTGCAAAGGACCTTAAGACCTTTCTATTTATGAAAAGTATTTGATTCTACCATTTCCAGAATTTCAGAAGATTTTTGAAGTTTTAGCCTATTTGACCCTTTTTTAGCCCCGCCCCTCTGCCCCCAGGGGGTCGGCCAGGACCAATGTGTATATGATATTAAAATGCTATCTCAGACTAATAATTCTAACCAAGTTTGACTTGTTTCCAATGAAAATTGAGCAAAACATGCTCATGAATGTGTTTTCCCTATATAAACTATAGTAAACTTGACCCCCTTCCCAGGGGGGAAACGTGAGACCCCAGGGTAATATAATTCACAATTTTTGTAAAGGACCTTAAGACCCTTTCTATTTATGAAAAGTATTTTAATCTACCATTTTTAGAATTTCAGAAGATTTTTGAAGTTTTAGCCTACTTGACCCTTTTTTAGCCCCGCCCCTCTGCCCCCAGGGGGTCGGCCAGGACCAATGTGTATATGATATTAAAATGCTATCTCAGACTAATAATTCTAACCAAGTTTGACTTGTTTCCAATGAAAATTGAGCAAAACATGCTCATAAATGTGTTTTCCCTATATGAAGTATAGTAAACTTGACCCCCTCCCCAGGGGGGAAACGTGAGACCCCAGGGTCATATAATTCACAATTTTTGTAAAGGACCTTAAGACCTTTCTATCTATGAAGAGTATTTGATTCTACCACATCTACCACAATTTTGATTGGCCTTATGCCTTAGAAGGTTTGTGCAAAATTTCATTGAAATTGCTTCAGCAGTTTTGGAGAAGAAGTCGAAAATGTAAATTGTTTACGGACATACGACGGACGACGATTGTTTGTTTGCTTGTTTGATTGATTAACGTCCTATTAACAGCTATGGTCATGTAAGGACGGCCTCCCATGTATGCGGTGTGTTGCGTGTATGTTGTGCGAGGTGCGTGTTTCGGGAGACTGCGGTATATTCATGTTGTGTCTTCTTGTATAGTGGAACTTTTGCCCTTTTTATAGTGCTATATCACTGAAGCATGCCGCCGAAGACACCAAGCAACACACCCCACCCGGTCACATTATACTGACAACGGGCGAACCAGTCGTCCCACTCCTTTTTGCTGAGCGCTAAGCAGGAGCAGAAACTACCACTTTTACAGACTTTGGTGTGTCTCGGCCAGGGGACAGAACCCAGAGCCTTCCTCACAGGGGCGAACGACGTACGACGGACGACAAGGACAAAAGGCGATTAGAATAGGTCACTTGAGACTTCGTCTCAGGTGACCTAAAAATTGATATGATAGTATGGCTTGTCCTCAGTGTAACAGAACTTTTACGTAAAATGACACCAGATGCTCACATAGCTGTTATTAAATGTACTGGTAAATTCTAAAGCAGTACTGTACTTATCCTCAAATAAACCGCCTATATCTACTCCCATGCAAAATATTGATACTGAAGTTGGCTTATTTGCGAGTCATTATAATGTTACTATTTTGAAATTGAAAATCATTTAAACATCTTAGGGGGGGGGGTCTTATTTGTGAGCGGGGGCTTATTTGCGGATAAATATGGTATGCAAAATTATAGCACTGTTTAAAAAAAATGTAGAAATCTTGAAGCAACACGATACTTAGTGACACAATTCAATTTAATGATATGAACCGATATTTATCATTTCATGTAAAAATTCAAAATGTTATCAACATTCAGTTTCTTCTCGCATGAACAACTCTGCATGCACACAATACAACATTTACACAAAGCACATGAGCATATCTCCTAACATGTGTTGTCACATTTAGATTTATTCGGAACTTTGACGTTGTTATTAAAAGAAAACGATTCCAGACATATCGCGCGCTGACACATGTCCGTCCCAAAAATCCTTGTTCGTTGAGAATTGTCATTTCAATTGGGAACACACTTGAAATTCTGACAACGGTCGCAGCTTTTGGCTAAACTGCGTGGAAAAGCATAACATGTCGCTAAGCAGTCACGCCCATCTCGCCCTCCTCTACCTATTTCTTGCCATGCTTGCAGCATGGATGTTGGCATCCCCCACAAGATGACACTATCTATGTCAGGTATGTCAAGACCCATGCCACAGGCAACGGTGGCAATGAGAACTCTTATTTTTGAATCAGTTTGCATGAAGTCTTTCAGAATTCTGTCTTTTGAGTCCGAGTCTGTGAGAATGAAACATCTCTATGATTCTATTCTCGATGGAAACTGAAGAGTCTTTGTACGCTTTCTCTTTTAAAGTTGAATGGAACCAAAAGTACAACTGCTCACAACCACTTATTGTTGACGCATAAATTAAATTTTTTTTACACAAAACACCCTTATTAATTACCGCCTCTCTTATCCATTCAATTTCTTCTAACTTTTCTGATGTCTTTCTCATATGAAGAAAAATGTTCGGCCTGTCTGGTATCAGGGATAGGATATGAGTATCTAACTTCAACCTTGTCCACATCACTCTTGATATCTTCTGTTGCCGTTGCTGTCAAGGCTAGTACTGGACAGTCAAACAGACAGTGTAACACCCCCACCTTTTTATAATCAGGCCTGAAGTCTGCTCCCCTGAAAATTTAATAATTGGTCATTACTACCAACAAGAAAACAAACAAATCTTCATTGACTTTTTTCAATGGGTCCAACTTCCTGTTTACAAAATTCATAGAAATTATGCATATGGTGCAAATTCCCTGTCGAAAAAAGCATTCGAAATACGACTTTCACAACGATGTACGAAGATACACACAGTGGAGTGGCACCTTATTATAAACAATTTAGTAATTGATGCAGTAGGTCGAAAAGTTGCAGTTTAGAGTCCTATTCTTTGTACAAGTACAAGCTCACAAGACTTTACAATTTTAACCCCTGGCAATTCTGTGACATTCCAGAGCCTTAATCGACTCCCTAGGGAGAATACAAGCCAAGCTGCTATATGGCGCTAATGCTTTGTCAGTCACATATTCTATTCTCGTGTCAGGTACCCATCCGATGAAATCCATCGGCTCAAATAGGATCATATGGCAGGAGAAAAACCAGTAGGGAATCGAACCCCCACCATCTGCGTGGAAGTGCGTTAACCACTCGTCTATATCGATATCATCCTATTGTGTATGTTCTGCCTATTAGGCCTGTATTTATATAGGTGTATGCCACCTATAATTTTTATGTGATTTAGAGTTATCGCCCTTTGTATTTCTCCATTTCCGCCCAACTTTGTTTTGATATGGTTCTCAATATGCTGTTTGCCACCTTTAGCCTTTATTGTGGCCCATACTGTGTAAGTCTATAGTTTTATAATAATATTTGTTGATACCTTTATTATAGAATAGCATTGTTTCAAAGCCAAAGTCATAGAATAAATAATAAACCGATAATTGCAATATTATGATGTGGGGTCGAAGCGGTAAATTTAACCACGTGTTTACGGTGTATGTTTCTATAACTGCACTTTTTCAATAATCATTTGTCTCGTCATCATGTTACTGATCTAGTCATTAGATATTATTGATATATTTCATGTCCATTTATTATAAGTTACTCAAGCTTATTCTGCCAGTATTGTAAAGTAAAGCAACAAGCCAGTTTATTAAGGATGCTCTCACCATAATTATATTAAAAATATTTGCAAGTGTAAAGTGTATAACTGTGTATGAATGAGACAAGCAATAAGTGTACCCATATTTTTGGTACTGTTAATGTTGTCTATTATGCTGCATTGCCGTTTACATTTAATGTAAATAATAATCAAACCATCATCAACATACTTATGTAAACTTTGTTTACTTTCAGATGTAAACTTTGTTTACTCTCAGATGTAAACTTTGTTTACTTTCAGCTTTCACTATTTCATCAATAAATCTGACAAGTTCATACATTCGAGCCAGGCTTGTTTATTGTCAGTACAGTGAAAGACAGTCAATCACCACCAATCATGGAGGCAAATAAGGATTCAAGCTGTCCTGAAACCAAACAGATCACTACTGAGGATCAACCATTAGATGGTTCATCAACTAATCAAGATTTTGAAGGAGATGAGAAGCGGCTTAGGAAACTATCTCCAAAAGCAGAGGAATAGTTTAAGGAAACTGTGACAACATTCTCCTCAAAGTTTTTAAGACTCACCACAGATATCGATGATCTTATTACGGTTGACATTCCAGCCTCAGAGTTATCTCGTGTACATGAGGTAAAGGCACGCATTCGTGAATTATTACAAAATTACACAGAATTATCAGAAAAGTTCTTACAGTTCCTCACCAGAGAAAGGTCACAGAGCAGCCTAGAGGAAAAGTCTAATCACCTATCACATCATTCACGCCTAGAATCAAGAGTACAGCAGGCTCTTTCTCAAATCAGCGTGAATGTGGGATCACTAACATTGGAACAAAACACAAAGCAATAAGCAATAGCCGCTACAGAACTAAAGGTTTTAGAAGAGGATAGCCTTTCTGAAAGCGAAAGGTCAAGTGTGGACCAGGAAGTAGTAAATGAAAGGACTCGGCAATACGTCAAAGTCCAGAACTCTCTAAATGGAAACCAGTCAAGTGCTAGTCCGAATGATAAGACTGAAATCCCACCTCAAGTAAATGATCAGCGAGAACAAACCTTTTGGAATCCTGTAGCCCCTTCATTTCACCCTACAGCGGCTGTCAATGCTCAAACTCAGTGCCTAGATTTCACAAAGTTTCTGATGAAGAAAGAAATGACAATGTGTAGACTTTCACAATTCGATGACCTTCCAGAGAATTACATATGTTGGAAGGCTAGCTTCCAAGCCATTATGAAAGAGGTGGATGCAAATCCATCAGAAGAGCTTGACTTACTGGTCAAATGGTTGGGGCCTAAATCTTCACGTCATGCAAAAAGCATACGGGCATCAATAGCTGGTAACCCGAACCATGGTCGTCAAGAACTATGGAGAAGATTAGATGAGCAATATGGCTGCCCTGAGGTAATTGAATCCTCGCTAAAGAAAAAGCTGGACAAGTTTCCTAGAGTCACCGCCAAGGACCTTGAAAAATTTTATGATCTATTGGACATCATAACAGAAATTTACACTGTGAAGCAAAACAGCAATTTTACAGGAATCCTGTCATACTACGACTCGTCCCTTCGCATCAACCAGGTGGTGTCGAAGCTGCCACCCAGATTGCAATTTAAGTGGACAGATAGAGCAGCATCGTATAAAAAATCACATGGCAATGTCTATCCTCCATTTGGATTTTTCGCAAGCTTTATGAAGGAGATGACATCGGTGCTAAATGACCCAGGTCTAATAATATTCAGTCATGATAGCTCATCTGCTGCCAGCACACGTCGTTTTGATAATCAGCGTCGCAAAGATATTCGGGTGAAGAAAACCGATGTAAAGGGTGATACTCAGCACAAAGACGTGGTCTTCAATGAAGGAAAATGTATTATCCATGACTCAAATCACACACTTAACCAATGCAGAAAATTCAGAGAAAAGTCTTTGTCGGAACGCAAGAAGTTGCTCGCGGAGCACCACATCTGCTTCAAATGTTGTAAGTCGAACTCGCATCTCTACAAAAACTGTCCGAAGTGATATGTTGCGATATATGTCGTAGTGACAAACATCCCACAGCTCTCCATCCAACTTCTGACAACTACCAAAAGAACTCTGATAAACAGCAAAGGGTTAAGTCAAGTCATGGCGAGGAGAGAACTCCCAGACCAGTCCAGTTCCCTCAATCAGAAAATACAGAGAGACATGATCAGTCAACGTCTGTGTCAAGTCAGTGTACAAGAATATGTGGAAAGGGATTCAGTGGACGCTCCTGCGCCAAAACACTTCTTGTCAAGCTACATCCTGCGGAAGAACCAGATAAGTTTCGTACTGTATACGTGATCCTGGACGATCAAAGCAATAAAAGCCTCGGACGCTCTGAAATCTGATTATTGGGGTATTCCCGCAAGCGGCTCCGTACCTTACACAGTAGTATCATGCTCAGGAAAGCAAACTACACATGGCCGTCGACTCAGTGGTTTGGCCATGACATCTATGGATGGGACATACACCATGAACCTACCCAGGAGAAATGTAGACCATGGTCGACCATGGTCACCATGGTTTTTGATGGTCGACCACGATAAACCGTGGTCAACCATCAAATACTGTGATATTGACCATGGTCATGGTCGTCATGACCATGGTCAACCATGGTCACTTTGCTTGACCATGGTCAACCATGTTCAACCATGAACTGAAAGACCATGTTCTTTAAAGACCATGGTTGACCATGTTTTCAAAGACCATGGTCGACCATGTTCTAAGGTCGTGGTAAACCATGTTTCTTACAAAACCCCCAGACCAATTTAGGTCACTTAAATACTAATGTAAAAGAAATGGTTGACTAATTGTTACAAATGATAAAAAAAATTGACACAAGCTAGACTATACAAGTTCACTATTAATTGATAATGTTTTGCAACAACAATAAAAATATTTAAGTAAAAATTTACAACATAATAGTTTGAAAGACACTCTAATCAATTATAGGTTGTAACATTGTTTACCTCACACAGAAAATCTAGAACATTACATTTTGTTTACATTACACATACTAGTATATAACTTACTACAATGAATAAGGTTAAAAATCTGCAATTCTAACACCTGTTATTAGGACAGTGTTAAATGTACCATGAAAGATATATAATGCTGCTTAAATTATAATATATTGTTCATGACCATAAAGGTCAACCAAATACAAATTTAATGACATATATCATCATTTGAAAACAGCATGCCCATATTTGTTAGGGAGTCTGCACACATATTGTGGTTCCATGGGTTGCTTTTGTGTTCTAGTGTCGATGAAAACTAAAACATGACTTAATTCCTCCACATTCACCAAAATGACTGTCTCTGTGTGTTTAATAGCAGTTAGATGACTAACAATGGGCACTCCAGGCAGCTGTGAAGGATCCAAATTCTTCATCTTTTGTATTACAGCATACACAAGGTTGTCGCACAGTACAAAGAATTTGATTTTTCCTATATGGGTGTCACCATAAATGACAACACTGCAGACTCTTTTCTGCATCCTGTTGTAATCATCTGCGTAGTACTTATTTCCGTTAACAATTATTCTGCTAACTTTTCTAGTATCAGCTGAACCAACTGGATGATTTCTGGCAAGACTCTCTACAACCCATATTTCTGACTCTGCCAACTTCTTTGGAACACCAGCTACATCACAGTTTCCTGCTTTGATTGTGATGGTCCAATTTGATGTTTTGTTTAGCACCATGCCCTTGTTGCGGATGTTAAAACGGGCTTGTCGGTATTTGAAGATTTGCTTCAGAACATTTCCAGTCCCATGCACAGATTGAAGGAGCATTGCATTGGCATCTTCAAATGGGAAGCAACTCCAACACCAGATTGGCCCCCACATTTGCACATACTCCGGGAGATGAACTGCTACGTTATGAACATTCAAACCACAGGATCCATCCCCGTAAAGTCTCTGGAATGATGCATAAAATTGATTCAGCAAATCTACAGATTTTTCTAGATCTACTGGTGTAATCTGGTCACCAAGCAAGATGTAAATTGCCTCTGAAAAACATACAAAGTTTTCCATATATTCTTCGGGGAGAAAGCCTTTCAAACATGGAATAGAGTAGTAAAGCAACCAAGATTGTAATTCGGTTGCTTTGAAATGCAAGTAATGCTTTTCAAGATCCCTTGGAAGCCTTTCAATATTATAAGGAGGCTTGATACTATTCATTCTATTTGAAACAGCTTTGATGTGTTTACCAATGAAGTAATTTTTTCTACTTTCAGATGGTGAGAACCATTTTGAAAGAAGAGTTTTAGTAACACCAAGGAGCACACCATGCATGTAATCTGGCACAGTTCCATCAACTATGTTGAAATTGTACAGCTTGTGAAGTGGAGAATGGCCTTTAAATCCTTTGCTTCTATTTTTGTTGGAGCCTGAGCTCATGTTAGCAAAAACTCCTTCCTCATTGCGCCTGGTGTACCTTGATTCTAAATCACGGTATGGATAGCACTTTGCATGGCCCTTTCCTTGCTTTACTGTCATACCAGGGTCTTCACAGGTAATACAGGCATACTCCCCATTATAGTATGACATGTTCAACACTTCTGCTTTAGCTGGCAAATCTGTCACACTACAAAGCACAGATAGCTTCACATTATGAACATGGTTGTGTATCTCAACGTTGACACCATCCTTGAAGACAGAATTCATCTCCTCAGTAAAAATTTGCAAAAATTGTTGAAATGGAGGTTTCCCCTTACCTTGCCATAAACCTAAAAGAATTATGTTGTTTCTTGAAAATCGCAGTGGAGGGCTCAGCTCATTAATTGCCAAAAAAATAGGCCACAACTCGATTTTTGAGGATGAATACAAATTCACTCCATCTGTGTTTAATATTGCAGTAATGTTGTGATTTGTCTTATCCAAAAATCCACCATCAACCATCATTTTTCTGTAGGAGGCTCCATCAGTAATATCTGTCAATACTGTAGTGTTGTTTGACTTTCTGTCATATGCTGTCTGTTTATTCTGATGAATATCCTCCCATATTCCTACAAACGAAAGAACATGAATTAAATATAATGGTCACTACCAAATAATATATATATATATGATATAATGAACAAATAAAATCAGTATCTCAAAATGAAAGTGGTTCATATATAAAGGTCTGTAAAAAGTCAAAACAACTTTAGATTTTTCAGATCTGATGCTTCATCTTAGTCACACAAAAGACGGAAGATCTTTGAAAGTGTTATCTTTTCTTGTTTTTGTTCATCACTGTAGAGCTTCATTCCTGAATGATAATAATAATTACAAGCAAAAGTTCATTTTTTTACAGTCAGACCTGTCTATATTAAAAAAACGCCCAGAGGACAAGGAAAAGATGGGCTTGCTTATTATTTTAATCACTCTTTCTACACAGGTCAAACTATTATAAATGGTCTTATTGAACAGACAGTCTTTATCCAGAAGTGGTTGTTAAGGCTTGTGTCACTGTATTATAAAAATGTAACTCACAAACAATAAAAAGCTCTATATACCTGGTGCCTTTAGAAGGTCCACTATCTGTTTCTTGATGTCAACAAATGCAAAGCATTGTTTTGGATGACGTCCTTTTGAGTTCTGATTTGATAAAGACCCTTTGTAACGCAAGCCGTTGCAGTTCGGTGTGTCACATCGAAACTCATCTTCATTTAAAGGAAAAACAGCTTTGCAAAGAATGCAGTAATGAAATTCCTTAATTGAATCACTTTCAATACTGGACATTATTTTCATGAAATCAAGTTTGGATAACTCTTCACAGTTTTGAAAAGCACTCTTAAATGTGTTAATGACATCTCTACTTGTAGTTGAAGAAAATTTGTTTCTGATAAAGCAGGAAGCAAGAGAAAGTGCTTGAAATTCTTCTTCGGGCACATAATTTTCACAATGCGAGGCTGTGTGGTCACAGTCATCTGAAGAGCATGAAGAGTTTGTATGGTCTTCACTTTCTGAAGAAATGGAGTCAGAAAATGTGAAACAATCGCTTTCATTGTCTAGGGTATCCACAGTTGAAAAGTCACTTTCATCAGTTGAATTTGATGACCTTGCATCTGTAGATTTGTTATCATCAGACACGGCGACACTTGAAGACTTACTACTAGCATTGTCATCACCATCACTGAAGTCCATATGAAGGTTATCATTTTCAGTCTGATTATCTGCAAGACCACTGGAAGTTTCGTGTCCTTTAAGAAAAATGAAAGAAATTAAAGATTCATTATAAGTACTTATTTGCTGTGTATTGCAATGTTTTCCACATATTTAAAGTAAACAACACAGGCACTAGGTACATTAAGCTTAGTACAAGGGAAATTCAACACATTTAAAATGAACCATCCTTAAATTTGATATAGCGGATCAATGACCAGAGTATTCTTTAAACAATTCACGACAAAAATGGTGTAGCTTTCAGGTGTCAGACATAACATTGGTTCTTAAGCTATCATTTCAGTCAATCAAAATTACCTACCATCTAAATCATCATCACTTGAATTGGCAGAAATCTGATGAATAACAGATGCAGTAGATGCTGTGGATTGAGTGTATAGTCTTAAAGCTGTGCGTCGTGGAACAGGAACTGAAGGATCATCAAGATATTTCCTGTAAACTCTTTTTAATGGACCTAGATGAAAATTGAAATGCATCAATTCCTTTTTTGTAAATGTACATATGAAATAAATCATAAGGCAATCTATCAATTTCACGAAAAAGAAACTCTACACAATAAAGCAACATGATTCATTATATCAAGCATTATATCAAACTCTCAGCAGTTATAGTTTTCTCTATATGCTCGCAATTTATAAAATATAGAAAAATATACAGTACGTGATGCAGGTCAGAAACTGTTAACAGGGAAAGTCACATTATTATTAAAACTATCATGAATGCAAAAATAAATTATTAGCACTTCCACCACCATTATTTTTCCCTGATCACATGAAGACTCTATGTACACTTACTTTTGTTATGAACATGACGTAAATGTGTCAAAATTCTTTGCTTTCTGCTCAGATGCCTTCCACAAATTGTGCATTCAAAAAATGATCTTTCTCCAACCTGAACTTCCTTATAGAAGCATTCTTTTTCCATTTTCTTTCACTGTAAATGAAAAGATACACTTTCAATACCGTTTTTACAAACGGTTTTATTCAATGAGAGCACATAGGGATAAGATGAAAATTAATAGCCAATCGTGATTTTATTACAAATTTATGATTTATAAACATACTGAACTGTATAGTTTCGGAATTTCGTTTGTTTCAGAACTACAGAAGTTGAGTGGGTGAGAGACTCGATAATTATCGACAGGGTATATGATATTTAATATTATAACCAAACATGACAGACATGTAATTTGGCAAAAGCCGATATTTAATATCGGCAGTTTCTTGTCTACATTACATCTACGTTATTTTACCGACTTTCTGAATGAATAAATAATATATGAACTCAAAGATACAAGCCTTACGCTTGGCTCAGTTTAACAAAATCCTAGAAACATGTGCGTAAATTAAAGTAAACACAATACTACTGCATGTGCCATGATAAACATTTTGTCCGATCACGTATGCAAAAAATATTTACTTTTCTTTGACTTACGTGCGTACGGTGTACTGCAACAACGTCTTACATGACGAAAGATGAATTTCATTCTAAGATCTGTCCATCGGAATGTTCATTCAGTCGATTTCAACAGAAATTGTACTTCGGGAACTTGATACCTCTCATCAAAGCGCCATTTTGTTGAGGTTGATGAACTTACGATGTATTGACCTTCCTGATTGGTCAGACTCAGTTGCATTTTTCAAAAACGCGCTCTGATTGGTTGAAGTTTTGGCGGTGTAAGGTAGTACCATCACCTACGGTTTTGAACACACGAAACAACCTCGTAGCGAAAACACAGAATTTTGGCGACTTTTCTACACATTCAAAGACAATGTACGTACTGGTAAATTGGGTTTTGGAGTCGCTGATGACGATAATCAAATTTACGGCCATCAAGTCACCAAGAAGAGAATTCTGTGACTATCGCGATGGAGATGAAGTTGTGGCAACATATCAAGGGAAGCAATATCCCGCCATGATCATTGAGAAATCAGGTACGTACATTTATTGGGCCTACATTCATTCCTTTGAGTCATTTTTCATTTATCGTTAAAAAGAATAGTTTATAATGGCCGCTAATGTAAACTTCGTATCATGCTCTAGTTATTTCGCTGACAAAGCATAAATGGCATTGCACTGTGAGCAATGCGTTAAACGTTTCCTATTTCGTAAGTGGTGTATTTTATTTTAAAAATTCCATAATTCAAGTTAATATTACTTGTACGTGAGAAAAAAATAGCAACTTCCCACTTTCCAGCGCTGTCTACAGATATGTTGGGAATACCCTAGATTAGATGACCAATCTGCGTCGTAAAAGCTCTTGAATGTGCTTCATGTGAAAAAAGCGTTTTTGTGACCTAGCATATATACAGTGCTAGTATGTAAACAGAAACTTTCAGCTGTCAGTATACGTACGTAGCGTAATGCTTGGAGGAAAATTGGTTTTGTAAATGGACTCAATTTTAAGCATATGAAACCAAGACCTTGTTTAATAAATACACATGGAACTGCATTGTAAATCGTTCTGGTGTATTTTTAATCACCGAGACACATGTGCACTTGTGTGGAACGTAAGTAAGAGTTACAGAAACAATTGTTATTGATTTTGCGCATTAGTTTTGAGAAAAGATAATCGATCTGAAGATAAAATTACCGACTAAAATTTACTGAATTGTTTTGAATATTTTTGTGATTATTTAGTCAACAAGAACTTCCGAAAAACGAAACTGACATGTAGTTACCAATTTAAACAATGGAGTGAGCTGGTCGCATTTTTCAATTATTGAATTACAAATTAAAATGCTTTTACAGCATTAAAACATTTAAGAAGTATCTTTTTAATATGGTGACTCTAAGATGCTGGTTACATGTATTATCAAATTCATATTTATGAAGAAAATATGTAGAGTGTACAGTTCATTTAATATTTCACAACTGCAAAACTACATTAATCTTTGATTTGGCCTATAACTTACTTTGCCATAAATTTTCAAATCCATTGAAAATCTGTTATGTATGCTCTATGAAATTGGAAAGGGGTATCATAGATATGTAACAGGGTGCATGATTTATATATAAATTTAATCACTGTCTCTCTGTCAGGCATGAAACAGGGGACCTGATTAAATTGAACACTAAATACTTGCTTACACAAATGTCAACAATTACAATTTTGATCTACTTAGAAACTCACGCAAGCCTCGTCTCTACCATGGATTCAATCCTGGGTGAGCAAAGAAATGGTGACAGCATGGAGTCAATATTGGCAAAAAGAAAGGAAGGCATGTGTATTAAATCTCTAAAAACAAAAATTATTTCCCCAGTATATCTCAGTCTATCTCACCAATCCAACATCAGTATAAAGCCTATTGGCTTATTTAATTTATGGTTGAAAAGTAATAATAAAATGTTATTGTTCATTTCAAATTTAGCAGAATTTTTGTGATACGATACATATAGCTACAGCATAATCTGTTTGTCTGACATGTATGTATTTGTATTTTTGAATATTATTGTTTATCACCTTTTTCAGGTTTGAAATCTATTGTTTTAAAATTCAAATAATAAATAAAATTTAAATTTGCAAAGATAGTAATTGAGATTTGAACCAACCACAGTACACTGTACTCAAAAACTTGGTATACTAATGGGTAATTTGTTTCATATGCAGAAAGTACCTCAAGATCACCTGTGAGAAGGAAACAGACAAGTGGTATGTATTCCAGAAAAGGATCAGACAAGATATTAACGTCTTAATTATATTTACTAAAGGATAAAACCGGATTGTGTTAAATATTTTTTGTGCACTGATCGTGACGTTACGACTGATTTTCCTTTTATATCTGTTGGCGCAGCCTTTGATTTAGTATGGGGGTGCGAGGGTTACCGTCTTACTCTCTGTCATTTCATGAGCTGTCATATTTTTTTAACGAAAGTTTAAGACATTTCTTCTAAAACTTTCGTCCTTAAACAAACTACTAAATATTGTGAAATTTCTTTTGACTCCGTAAGAAAAGTGTTTGTTGAGAAAAATGGATTTTATTCCCGATTCATGGTCATCTCTCGTGGTGTTTAGTAGTGTAAAGAGACAGTCGCGAATCCTTCTCACTTATAAATCCTTGGTGCATCATCTAGAACACCATCCTCAATTTTCCAGGGGTTACCATCGCTAACAATCTCTACACCCCTGGACTATGTCACAGTAAAACTGAAGCCAAATTTCAAGATGAAAAAACTGATAATCACATGCATGCTGTCAGACTTCCTTTGAAGATTTACAGAGTAATGTTCAACTTCAAAGCCATACAATGTAGAGATATTCAATTCTTTTGGTATACGGTACATCAAAGGACCAAAGTTACTGCTCGCACATGAACCTTCAGTTTTGACATATTGTAGGAGTTTACAGATTGTAAGTGATTGTAATCCTTGGAAATTGTGGATACAAGAATGTGTGATCTAAATGTGTGTATACTTTCATATTTTGCAGCAGATAAGGAATCTAGGGAGAATGATCAGCCTTCAAAGAAAAGGAAACTGAATGAAAGTAAGTTTGTTTTATCCACCCAAGTTCCATTACCCATGATCATGTCATATTCATGAGCACTTTTCTCTTTAGAAATCTTACCTTATTAGACAAGTTTACTTGTTGTAAAGTTGGAAAATTGTAATGACTAACATTGTTTCCTTTAATGCAAAGTTCTTGGGATAAATAATGTGTTAAAAGTACATGGTTCTTGCTCTTTCTTTTTCACTAACAAAAGTCACCAGTGTGTATGGAAGCAATACAAGTGTAACTATAGCAATCATTTATGTTTTATTTTCTTTTTCATTCAGGCAAGACATCTACCAGCATCAGCACCAATAGCGGCTTGGTAGAAGTCAACATCTGCACAGGTACTGAGTCCCCAAGTCAAGATATGTACACAGCTGAAAAGAACAATGTACATGGTATGATCAATGTTGCTTAGTTGATAATAAAAAAAATATGATTCGGTCCCAAAATGCAATATGCACAACTAGGGCCCTAGGGGAACCTATATATGACATTTGAGATAGATCCCTTTAGTACTTTCTGAGAAATAGCAGTAACAAACTTTAACTATCAAAATCCAAGATGGTCGCCTGGCAGCCATCTTGTTGACCGATCAGTCCCAAAATGCAATATGCACAACTAGGGCCCTAGGGGAACCTACATATGAAATTTGAGAAAGATCCCTTCAGTACTTTCTGAGAAATAGCGGTAACAAACTTTAATTATCAAAATCCAAGATGGCCACGTGTCCGCCATCTTGTTGACCGATCGGTCCCAAAATGCAATATGCACAACTAGGGCCCTAGGGGAACCTGCATATGAAATTTGAGAAAGATCCCTTTAGTACTTTCTGAGAAATAGCGGTAACAAACTTTAACTATCAAAATCCAAGATGGCCGCCTGTCGGCCATCTTGTTGACCGATCGGTCCCAAAACGCAATATGCACAACTAGGGTCCGAGGGGAACCTACATATGAAATGTGAGAAAGATCCCTTCAGTACTTTCTGAGAAATAGCGGTAACAAACTTTAACTATCAAAATCCAAGATGGCCGCCTGTCGGCCATCTTGTTCGCCGATCGGTCCCAAAATGCAATATGCACAACTAGGGTCCTAGGGGAACCTACATATGAAATTTGAGAAAGATCCCTTCTGTACTTTCTGAGAAATAGCGGTAACAAACTTTAACTATCAAAATCCAAGATGGCCGCCTGTCGGCCATCTTGTTGACCGATCGGTCCCAAAATGCAATATGCACAACTAGGGCCATAGGGGAACCTACATATGAAATTTGAAAAAGATCCCTTTAGTACTTTCTGAGAAATAGCGGTAACAAGAATTGTTAACGGACGGACGGACGGACGGACGGAAGGACGGACGGACGGACGGACCACGGACGAAAGGCGATTTGAATAGCCCACCATCTGATGATGGTGGGCTAAAAATGTACTTGACAACACAAAATTAGTAGCTGGTAAAATTATTTATGAAAAGGCACAGTAATCAAATGATTGTAGGAATTGAACATGCTGGTTTCTAATGCTATCCGTTATTTACTGTTTACTTGTTAAATAGATATCTTTTAAAAACTACAAATATTCACTTTTGGTAAAAATTTCATAAGTCTCTTAGATTGTCCCGAAAAATGTACTTTTTCATGCACTGTCTTTACATGTTCAGAGTTATCTGTTTAGACCTATTTTTCAGCATTGAAACTTTGTATGAAGCATTCACAGTCTAGGTGTCTCATTTGATTTTAAGACTTAAGACTTTTTAGAATTCCTTCCATTGATGATATTGATGTGTAGAGAAAACAGAATTGAATAATATGTCATAATGATTTGCGCGGAGTACAGAAATCCAAGGTACAGAATATACCGAAAGAAGCCAAAGACACCAGCTTGTAAGTTCAATCCCATATAAATGATACAGATTTACAATTATTGTTAATTCTAAATGTGGTAAATTGATTGTATAACTGTATATTATGTGTCTGATTCTCATGACAGAACCTTTGTTGTATTGCTGTCAAGAATTTCAATCAATTTTTCTGTCCATTTTCTTCTTTGAGGAGTAATTGTAGACTTTTTTATAACTGCACACAAGAAAGTAGTTTCTTGATATGACTATTTACCATACAATATAAGTTTTTTATTTTTAGAATGTAAGTAATTAAATGCTTCCTTTCCAATTGCGAAATTGACCAACAAATCTGTTGTTTCATATTGAAGGGTCCACGCACAGAGAATAGCCGAAATATTTAAAACCCCTAGACAAGATGAAGTTAATCAACCATTAAAAGGGGAGTAAGCTTATTATGTAGTGTAATCGAGATTTATAATGTCATTAAAATTTCATCAACAAGCTGATGGGCCCATGATAGCAGACATAAACAATTAGCAACTAACCACAAAATACACCGATGTTGCCCAATTCTCGACGACCATAGGGTTATTGAATATTTTCACATCGTGCAGTGTTGAAATAGCAAATCAAGGAACTATGCCAGATGTTCAGATTTTAAGCCAGAAATTTGTTTATTATGACAACAAATGTAACAGGAAAATCTATAAAGATAATCAAATTTACCTACTTCGTAGTAATATTCAAGCACAATACAGCCAAAGTCCGCCATAAAAAAGAATAATTATCAGCAAATGTCTTGTAATTGGTTGCCAGCAGTTTACATGACCCACACCAAAATCTGTCCTGTGAGGTGACAATGGTCTTTTAAATTTCAGTTGTGTAAGCAGAAAGGAGTTCAGTGAACTCAAAGATGAAGTGAAAAGGCCTAAGGAGGAAAAGTCCGGGAGATGGAACAAAGGACCAACTCAACCCCAGACCTTCCAGCGCTTTCCCACTTTGGACTTTACACATACATCATCCTCACCAGCATCTACAGTGGAGGCATCATCTTCAGTATCATCCCTTCAGTATCACCTTCAGTATCACAGCCAGCAACACCAACATCATCAAACCCAGCAACACCAAGCATCACAGTCACCAACCAATGTGGACAACGAGTTTGTACAATGGAAACACAGTTAAGACGCTCTTTACAGATAGCATCAGTCACATTGACAACCTTTACACTGCATTGTCCGCATTTTTTGTTACTTGAGCTGTTCCCAGAGGAATACATCTATTTCTCATAGTGTCACTGGGAAAGCTTCAAACGCTCAACAAACAGAGAGAGAAAACCTCCTTATGATTTTCGACTTTTTTGGAACTTTGTTAAAAATTATCAAAAACAAGTTTGGCGCCACAAGTAAGGAGGTCACTTGAAAAAGTCCATTCGGTGCAAAGTCAATTTTAAAATCAAAAAAGGCAAAACAAATTAAAATTCCAAGTGACACTGCAGGATCAGTTTTATTTGCATTCATTCTTTACTATTGAAAATATTAAATACAACATCAACTAAAAGTTTAAGTCATTGAAGGATTTTAATATGTATCATCGTTATCTGTTATCAAATAATAAGTTAGCCTTAGTTTCTATTGCCATATTTATATACGGTAATATAATATTTGTAATCTAGGTTTGTTAGGTTCTCAAATTTGGTAATCTGCAACCAATTTGTCTATTTGGGGTGTGAAATTATGTGGCCCTGCAGGGTAGGGCGTTAGAAATTGTACTGCTGCCCTATTGCATGTCGTAAAAGGCGACTAAATTTTGGATCGTATCTTCTTCTCTTCGTCCTAACTGACTTTATCTTTCCTAATGCTCCCTTGGGTACCGCCTCACTTTTGGCCTTGAGTTGGAGCGTTCGCCCCTGTGAGGAAGGCTCTGGGTTCTGTCCTGGCCGAGGGCGGGGGGGGGGGTGGGGGGATGACCACCAAAGTCTTTAAAAAAAGGGTAGTTTTGCTCCTGCTTAGCGTTCAGCATACAGGGAGTGGGACGACTTGGTTCGCCGTTGTCATATAATGTGACCGGGTGGGGTGTGTTTGATTGGTGTCTTTCGGCGGCATGCCTCTGTGATATGCACTTAAAAAGGGCAACATTCCACTATACAAGAAGACCACAACACTAACATACCGCAGTCTCCCAAAATCACAGCACCTCGCACAAAATACACGCAACCACACGCCTTACATGGAGGCCGTCCTTAATTGACCATAGCTGTTAATAGGACGTTAATACAATCAAACAAAACAAACAAACAAAATGTTACAAAAATAGTTAAGATTTTTCTGTATTTAAATTGTCATGGGATTGAATCGCATGGTTTTGGTGACTATTACCAATGTTTTTGTGATACAATGTGTGTAAGGAGGGCTGTTAAGTCCATAAGTAGCATTAGGTAGGTCTAGTGTGGTGATATAATACATTATTTCATTGCTTTACATTTGCATAAGAATCAGATGTTTTTGTGAAGTGTGTTTTTGATCTAAAAAAAAAAATCTGCGTTTAATGTTCATAAGTAGATTTTAGGATTAAAATACATTTTTATTAGTGTGTAGATAAACCTGGTTGATGTTTTGTTCTCAATGTCATTTGTAATAACTCATGTCCATATTTACAATTATCAATTTATTTATGTTAATAATAGTAAATGGTGATTAACTGCTATTATAATTTGACATTTGAGTGTGAATCCTTGTTTTGGACTGACCTGAGCTCCAGTTAAACTTGACAGGGTAATTTGTTGAAAATTTGTTTTTTTAATTTTGTTATTCCATTTCATTGATTATTGATTTAATTGGACCAATGGTTCATTCATGGTTAACCATGGTTAGATCATTGTCACACCATGGTTTTATCATGGTAGACCATGGTTGACCACAGTCCGATCATGGTAGACCATGGTTTAGTCTTAGACAACATACCAGCTGTTGGCTAAATCATTATTCACATGACCCTGGTTGACCATTGCCTACCATGGTCTATGACCATGGTTAACCATGGTTGACCATGGTCTATGACCATGGTTTGCCATGGTTGACCATAACCTTAGGGCGGGTTGACCAAGGTCTATACCAGTGACCATGCGGGTCAACCATGTTTAATAAAAACCATGGTGCCAATTTACCAAAAACATGTCAACCATGGTCGGACCCATGGTCCCTGTGACCATGATTATGACCATGGTAGTTCATGGTCAAAATGTACACATTTCGCCTGGGAAACTACATACAAATGTCTGTACACACGAAAAAAAAGGTTAATTTTCCTCGTCAACTATGCAGAACAAACTTCCATTTGTCAGCAGCAGATTCATCATTTTGACGATTTCACACTGATTATTCCTCCAACACTTGTTTGTATAGGTTCCAAATGTCATAATCGTCCTCGCTTAGTTTCAACAACCTTGTCCAGTACTCATGCGATGCGATTCAGGTTCCTTTTTGGCCGAGTCGTAGAATTTATCGATTTTATCCGACTGTTTTCATAAGGCAACTTTCCAAGTGATGTTTTTGTGAAGGATGTTCACATTCACATCCGGACCGACACCCGCTTTTCTTTCCAATGTATTCTACGTGTTCGAGTAGTGACGATGCTAGACACTCAATCTGATCTGATTGTGTTCGCCACCCAGCTCCTTCTCCATATAGCGCTTAACGATACAACCGACTCCTGATTGTTGTTTGTCAGTCTATGCACTAATCATCTATTCAACCCTGCCTTCGGGATCTATTTTAGCCTATAAAGCCACCTCATGGGGTGGGGTCGTTTTTGCATGTGGGGGTCGACCCCACAATCACTTCAAGAAAGTCTGTCTAAAATGTCATTCTGGGGCTGCTTGTTAAAAAAAATTGCAACCCCACAGTGTCTCGTCCACATCGTAAAATGAGTAGGTTTTGTACTCGCACCGCTAAAGTCCGAAAAAAACGCTATCCGAATGAAAGTTTTCATCAACGTACTGATCAGCATTGTTTGATGAAACGACAAGGTATTCCGAATGATCACTTCCGGTATATCACACCCGCCATGGAGGCTACCGCTTGGAAGGTAAGTTACAACGACTGTTTTTATATCGACGACCTATTAAGGAAATCTAACTGACCTGCTGCCCCTATTGCATGATCGTAAAAGGCGACTCAATTTAGGATCTTATCTTTTCTATTCTTCCTAACTGACTTTATCCTTCCTAATGCCTCCCTTGGCACCGCCTCACTTTTGGCCTTGCGTTGAGCGTTCACCCCTGTGAGGAAGGCTCTGGGTTCTGTCCCTGGCCGAGACACACCAAAGTCTATAAAAGTGGTAGTTTCTGCTCCTGCTTAGCGCTCAGCAAACGGGAGTGGGACGACTGGTTCGCCCGTTGTCAGTATAATGTGACCGGGTGGGGTGTGTTGCTTGGTGTCTTCGGCGGCATGCTTCAGTGATATAGCACTATAAAAAGGGCAATAGTTCCACTATACAAGAAGACATAACATGAATTTACCGCAGTCTCCCAGTACACTCACCTCGCACAACATACACGCAACACACACGCATACATGGGAGGCCGTCCTTACATGACCATAGCTGTTAATAGGACGTTAATTAATCAAACAAACAAAACAAAAAAATTCAAAAAATCAGTCGATGCATCGTTTGGTGGACAGTGTTTCTGGGGTTCCTTTTTTTGCGATGGTTTCTGGGGTTCACTATCGTCTGTTGTTTTTCTGTGACTAAGACTTGATCAGATGATTGCAGTTTTCGTCGAGTAATGAGAGAAATGTAGTACTTTTTCTTTTAATATTTTCTTAAAATATAAATCGCATCCTTATTGACGTGAAAAACATCTCCACAAAAAATCGGATTTACATCGTGCTAGTTTCGATGGTGTAACGTTGATACAAGGGACCCTCAATGAAAATGAAACGTCATAACGAAATATTGTCGATACAAATGGATGATAAAAATTGTGTTCAGTTATTTTTTTGTGTTAAGTGGTAGTCGTTTCATGTTTTTTTTTTTACGTATCCAGATCGAAAGAAAACAGTTTAAGTATTAATATCAAAAAAAATTCCCGAAGACATTTGCGACTTCCGGTCGTAACAATATGGCGGAATGGCGGGTGAGACGTCTGTTTTCAACGCTTGCATGTTGTCTGCAGTTTTAGCAATTCTTATTATGATATTAGTTTTAATATTTGTCATCTATCGAAAGTGGACACGTTTTTTCAATTTATGGACATTTAATAAGGACATGTCATGATGACAACTTACTGATGACGTTCGTTGGCGACATTGTGTTTAATGTCGAGGCACGTCATTTCAGATATGCTATGGGCGTACGCGCTGTACAATGAAATCAGGTGTAGTCTTTTGTTAGAGATCCGTAGGACTTCAGACAGTGCTATGGACTTCGATTCAAAGATATGGAAGATTTTTAATCGTGTATTTGCCTATTGTAATTGTTGTTTGCTCAGAATCAAAGACTCGAATGGATTGCACACTAGGTTATGTAAGTACTGATTGTCAGCTGAGGCGAACTTAATAACTGTACAAGTTCTGGCGAGTAGTTTGAAGCAAAGTTACACACAATGCGATTGTGATTGCACAATTTCTAAATTTGTTTTTGACAGTTGTGAATATAGTCGGTGTCACTTTCATTTTTAAATTATCAAGTATGAATTATTCTGTTTTCAGTTAAGAGAGGGAGGATATAGTATGGAGTCGGATCCCAGGAGTGAGGAACGTGCTGTGGCTTCGTTAAAGTTGATATCACAGGAGATGTTGGGCACTGCAGGAGTGGGACGATGCCTGGTAAGTTCACAACTCCATGCACAATCCATTGTTGTCGATAGAATATTTATCATTGCGCATATTTAAATTTCCATGTAAATATTTTACAAAGTTCTGCTTAGTCTGGAATATTAATTTAAAAAATGCATAAAACATTTCTGGATTAACAGACTAGATTACATTCCAGGTTGGCAATTTTACATTTCAGGTTTTGTTCTTCAAAACTATGTAAGAATTTTTTGGTGTTGCTGGACTAAATTGCCTAGATATTTATTAACATTTTCACCAGGAAAAAGTTATGTCAATTGATTCTGGAAGCTTATATAGTGTCTACAACTTACATGGTCTTAAAAGCATGGCATTTCTCACACAATGTAAATTACTATTTGTTCATGATTAAATTCATGCAGGTTATCCAACTGAAACCATTTGAACACATTGATAAGAGGAAAAACATTTGCAAAGGAGTAAGAGAATGTTAATTGTTAAAGGATTGAATGAAAATGTGTTTACGAAAATTTGCAGTTATGTTTCTGTTAGTGGGTTCTTCGCAGAAAGTTTTTTATTACCATTTATATCATTTTTGTTATACTGTTAAGAAACTTCAATATTTGAAGTACCTTTAATTTGAGACCCAATTGTCATTAAGCATAGTTGTTAATCTTGTATCATTATTTCAAAGCCTTCAAAGGTTCAAATTCCTCCTGTGCGGTTAGCCTGATAGGACTATTATGTGGCAGTAAAAATATTAACATGAGATGGTTTTGGAAAATGTCTGCAAATCTAATTCTGAAATTTTGGACAGTTAAAGTTTTTTGTTTTTATGTCAGGTAGTAACTTGATACAGATCTTTTAGTTACTATCATTTATTCATAAAGCAATAGGCAGGTTATGCCATTTTGCACGAAAACAAAAAGAGAAAAAAACACCTGTTTATTTTGATCGAAACAATGAATACTCTTAAGATAGTAATAGCTTCAACTCATTATGATTTCGGTTTATATCATACATACTTTCGTGCATGCAAACCTTTACTACCTATAGATCGAGCTGTTATCATATATCATCAGCATTGTGGATTCATCAAATTTGTATTTAAAAGACTATGCCATCCAATTGTATATTCCTGTGACATTGCCCTCAACAAGAATGGTCTTGTTTTGTTAAAAAGACGGACATGATGGCATATTTAACACAATTGTTTGCCAAAGCTCTCGTCTGTAATGAAAATTTGGCCAATATGATTGAATCAAAGTTGGAGTGTACATTGTGATGTGCCGCACAATATCCATATGAAAAGTTGACTATGGCGAATACATTTTACACCTCTCGGCTCCCTGTTTGGAACATCCGGCACCTAGCTGTCCTGCTGTGTTAAATAGGTCATGATCATACACCAACTTTTGACAGGGCAAAAGGTATGGTATTGTGTATGAGACTAAATGAAGAAGCAACACAAACAAACAAACATATTCAGTCTGCTTATGAATGTTGGTAGTAAAACTCATGTCCAAATAAAACAAACTATTTCACTTATGGAAAAAGGGTAATAGCAAACCAAACTCTTACTAAGAATATGGTATAAGAGATCTATGTAATTCGACAATTGTTTTGGTTATATTTTGTAATTAATTATTTAATTTGGGTGTTTTAGAATCTTTGAAGAAGAAGACGTCAACATATTGATGCGTTCCTTTCTGACTTAATCTGGCCATTAGAGAAGGACTACAAGAAAGGTTATGTATCATTGTTAGCAACTGTTACTATGAAAATTATAATTGAAATAATTTGATTCATATCCACATTTTCATGAGCTCTAGATATGTATATTTTGGGTAAGAAATTAGATGAGTTGTAAAGCATTCCTTTTTATGAAAGTTTTATTTTCCCACTCGGGAATATGTTGCCAGAGTCTTATTACTTTTATTACATAATTGCAAGGAGGATGAGGTCTGCAGTATAACCACAGAGATAGGAGATGGGTCTGAAGGCTCCTTTGATATCCCCAAGATGACGGACGTCTGCAGGTTATCAAAGTTTTACCGATTCGTTGATTTTTTTTTCCACTATCGACATGCAAAAGATATAAAGTGACATACAAAATAATAATTTTTAATACAGTGGTTATTCTTTCTTTATTGAATACTTGATACTGTTTGCTGCAAATCTGACAATTTATTAAATACTATTATTTAATTTACATGTTTTAAAGTTGAAATATTCTGCTCATTTCTACAAAAATATTGAACTTGATTTATAGGACCAAGACTAGTGATAGCCAGCTTGCTTTCCCAGCCTGAAATAGTGAAATCTATTGTAATATCCACACATTCCATTGTATTACTCTTTTTTTCAATAAAATATGGAGTGTTTTATATGGAGTCATGTAAAGAGCAGATTGTGTTTATCAAAGAATTAAGACTCAATATAGTATTTTTCTAAATTCAAATGGTACAGGCTGCTAATATTATCAAACATAATCACTGGACATTGAATCATATCTAAGAATTTTAAGTAGGTCCAAGTGCAACCAGAACACAGCTCACTTTCTACAAGAAGTAGCTCTGCACTTAGAAACGAATGCTCCAGGGGAAAGCGATGCAGATATGTAGTTTACAAAATAAGGTGCAGTCATTGGAGAGTACAGTTTTTCAAGGCTTGTGGAATTGGACAAGTCAGGTTTGGTTTATCTACATTGGGTTAAAATCGAAAATCTTGCATAGGTTTTTGTATCAATACACACCTAACATCACCTGAGATGATCTGTGTTTAGTTTTCATATATATTCCCCTGCTCTCAAAAGCTATTGATCCATATAATTGTGTGTTCTAAATTAAAGAGCAAGTTAAACTCAATAAGCCATTTAATCAATTCTAAATGAATTCAAAAGTGAGTCTTATTAGTAAGTCGTAATTACACAGCTTTATAATTTGAAATTATTCCTTTACATATTCCATCAAGGAAGTGCGATTCAATCATCAGATTGGCACAGTCACATCAGCATCCAGCAACCACAACTGCAACAACAACCGCAACAAAAATCTCACTCTGTTGCATCAAAAACCTGCTGTGGGAATCATCCAAAAAGAGAGAAACACGCCCCTCAGACGAGTACGTCCGAGGTTCCTGCTATCGGATTTCTCCGAGTGGTGTATATTAAAACATTGATTTTCCAGCGTTTTCAAGCTATCAATCATCTAATAACAAAATACATAACATTGTGATTTTCAACCTAGCTTCTTAATCTAATTGGTTTAAAATCACATAGGGACCATTATCAACAATATCAGTTTAAGAAATGAATAATTTTCGAGTTAGCCATGTAGCCCGATGCTATAGAAAATCTGTTGGTCAAGAAATCATATCAGTTGGCCCTATTGGCTATGCAATTTTTACATGAAATTCTTTTATTCTTCATCCTTCGACAAATTCTGATTTCGGTCTATATTTAGTGAAATGCCTGAAAAGATATAAATACGTCAAGTTCATTATGAAAAAATATGTGAATTTAGCAGTTTCATTGGTTATAGTTTCGTTACGAATTATAACAACCATAGAAGCATTACAATCAAACTAACGATCCTTTCATTTTAACAATAGGCCCAGTAGGCCTGTACCGCTCACCTGGTGTTTGTAATGACCAAGTAATGATCCTGAATACACAGTTCATTGTTTTATTTTCGAGAAGGAAATATTGAATATTAACCTCTAATTCCCCTAATGGGCCCCCATCTTTTTTCTGCTCCAGGGGGTCAAAGGATAGCCAAAATTTATACAAGTTGCTGTTCCCGCTTCCCACAGATTTGATTTATTCTGTAATTGGTTACAAATGTAACTCTAGGACAAGTACCGATTTTATAGGATTTACAACAATTAAATAACGGGTTGGGCCCGCCCCTCCTGCCCCCTGGGGGTCAGAGCTAAAATTTTTAAAGTTGAATGTTCCCCTTCCTCCAAGGATGTTTGTTCTTTGTTTCAATCCATGCAGTTTCAACAAGTAGCGATTTATAGGAAATTTACCTCTATTGACCCCTATTGGGCCCCGCCCCTTCAGCCCCGGGGGGGTCAGAGCTAAAATTTGCATGCAAGTTTAAAATTCCCATCCTATAGGATGTAATTGAGGCCATTTGCATTATGGTTATCCATGATAAGTTTTTCAGAAAGTATTTTTATAGGAAATACCTCTATTTTCCCCTTTTGGGCCCCGCCCCTCCTGCCCCCGGGGGTCAGCCCCAAAATTTTGCACAATTTTGAATCCCCACTTCCCCAAGATGTGCTTGTTGCATTATAAGGTTACAATCCATTTCTTAACTTTTAGACAAGTAGTCGTTTATATAGGATTTAGTTCAATTGGCCCTTTTGGACCCCGCCCCTCAGGCCCCCGGGGGTCAGAAGCCTGCTGTTCCCCTTCCCCAAATGTTTGGGGTCAAATTTGGTGTACAATCCATGCAGAAAATCTATAGTAGCAATTTATACCAATTTACGTGAATTTCCCCTATTGGGCCCCTCCTTTGGGGGTCAGAGAAAATTTATACAAGTTCTGTATTTGTGGCCAAATTTGGTTACATCCATGCAGAACCTAGGACATGTAGCAATTTAAAGAATTAACCTCTATTTTCCCTATTTCTGCCATCCAATTCAATATGGGGGGTCATTATTATACAATTTCTATTCCCCTTCCCCCAAGGAACAATGGCCAAAATTCGTTTATCCATTTTGAAAATAGACAAATTTTTATATGATTTTTACTCTATTGAATTGACCCACCCCTCCTGCCCCCGATGGGGGTCAGAGCCCATCATTTATACAAATTTTGAATCTTGAACCATTCCCCCTATAATGGATTGTGGCTACAAATTTGGTGCAATCCATGCTTGTTTTAGGAGAAGAAATTTTATATGGAAATAGCCAATTTGAACCCTTTTGACCCCGCCCCTCATGCCCCCTGGGGGTCAGCCCCAAAATTTATACAAGTTTGAATCCCCATCCCCCAAAGGATGCTACCATTGGCCAAATTTGGTTACAATCCATGCTTGGTTTCAGAGAAGAAGTCGTTTAAAGAAAAGCCAAATTTTCCCTAACCCTTTTGACCCCGCCCCTCAGGCCCCCGGGGGTCAGCCAAAAATTTGTACAATTTTATTCCCCCCAAGCATAAGGATGTTACCATGGCAAATTTGGTTACAATCCATGCTAAATCTATGACAAGTAGTCGTTTATATGGAAATACCAAATTTCCCCTATTGGGCCCCGCCCCTCAGCCCCCGGGGGGTCAGCCCCGAAATTTATACAAGTTGTTGAATTCCCCTTCCCCCAATAAGTTTGTACCATTGCCAAATTATGGTTGCTATCCATGCAGTCTAGGACAAGGAGCGTTTATAGGATTTAGCCAAATTGACCCCTATTGGGCCCCGCCCCTCAGGCCCCCGGGGGGTCAGAGCCCATCAATTTGTACAAGTTTTGAATCCCCTTCCTAAGGATGTTTGTGGCCATTGCATTATGGTGCTATCCATGCTTGAACTCAGAGAAAGAAGATCGTTTAAATGAAATAACCAAATTTTCCCCATATTGGGCCCCGCCCCCTCAGGCCCCCGGGGGGTCAGAGCCAAATCATTTGTACAATTTTGAATCCCCTTCCCCCAAGGATTAAGAATGCTACCATTGCATTTGGGTGCTATCCTGCTTGGTTTGAGAAGTTACAATATATGGAAATATGCCAAATACAATTTGTACAATTTTTGACCTCTATTTCCCCTTATTGGGCCCCACCCCCAACCTGCCCCCGAGGGGGGTCAGAGCCAAAATTTAAATACAAGTTCTGTTCCCCTTCCCCCAAGTATTTTGTGGCCAAATTTGGTTACAATCCATGCAGAACTCTAGGACAAGTAAGCAATTTTATATGGATTTACGTCTATTTCCCCTATTGGGCCCTGCGCCCTCCTGGCCCCCTGGGGGTCAGAGCCATTCAAATTTATACAAGTTTTGTTCCCCTTCCTCCAAGGATGTTTGTGGCCAAATTTGGTTACAAATCCATGCAGAACTCTAGGACAAGTAGCGATTTAAAGAATTAACCTCTACCCTATTGGGCCCCGCCCCTCCTGCCCCCGGGGGGTCAGAGCCAAAATTTATACAATTTCTATTCCCCTTCCCCCAAGGATGTTTCTGGCTAAATTTGGTTACAATCCATCCTAAACTCTATGACAAGTAGCGATTTATAGGATTTACCTCTATTTCCCCTATTGGGCCCCGCCCCTCCTGCCCCTGAGGGGGGTCAGAGCCGAAATTTATACAAGTTCTGTTCCCCTTCCCCCAACAACTTATGTTTGTGGCCAAATTTGGTTACAATCCATGCAGAAACTCTAGGACAAGTAGAGCAAATTATAGGATTTACGTCTATTTCCCTATTGGGCCCGCCCCTCCTGCCCCCCCTGGGGGTCAGAACTAAAAAATTCTATACAAGTTCAAAGGATGTTTGTATTTCATCAAATTTGGTTACAATCCAAATGCACAGATTGAATTCTAGGACAACGTCCTATAGCGATTTATAAGGAATTTACCTTATGGAATCCCAACTGGAAACACGCCCCTCCGTCCCCTGCTTCGGTCAGAGCTAAAATTTATACAAGTTCTGTTCCCCTTCCTCCAAGGACATGTTTGTGGCCAAAACTTTGCTGCTTACTAATCCACATGGGCATTTTCAACAATATCAGTTTAAGAAATGAATAATTTTCGAGTTAGCCAGTGTTCGATTTATGTAAAATCTTATCATGTTGGCCTATATAGGATTTACCTTCTGATTTCCCCATTGGGCCCCCACGCCCCTCCTGCCCCCTTGGGGGTCAGAGCTAAAATTTTTTACAAGTTCTGTTCCCCTTCCCCCATTCTGTTTCATAGCCAAATATTGGTTACAATCCATGCAGAAATGCCTAAAAGGATAGTAGCGAGTTAAAGGAAAAGTATGACGGACGACGACGAACGGACGACGACGGACGACGGACGCTGCGGCCGTTAGACATAACTTTCCATTGCCCATCTTACGACCAAGGAGAGCTAGTAAACAACGATTTATGTTGATGATTATAAACGGGATTATGATCAAACTTGCGCCTCTAGCGGTCTAAAGGCACTTGTCCTTTACTCTTTTTAAGACTTGTATTCGTACTATGTCGCCAGATAACACTACGAGTCTCATCATTTCCAAACACCATGGTTTGCCCCAAAAGGGTCTATTGTATAATTTAAAGCACAGCTTTATTTAGGCCTTGTTTTGTAATATGTTATCAGCTACCGCAAAATAAAACGCACGGCCGTTTTGTAACAATCCTTGTTGCCTGCTTAACACTTGATTTACTAGAGTCAACAGTTTTTCTTGTTATTCAGACAAGGCCAAAAAACAGCATCACGGGTGCGGTGGTGAGGCACAGTCACTTCGCTGCATCACCAATGTATGTGAAAAAATGTTCTTTTCTGTACATTAAGTAAAATTAATCCTAATAGATATGTACACAACACCAGTGAAAAACTATGAGCACATCTTGAGCATGTTATAGATAATGATAAAGTATTCTATTGACAGGAGTAGTTATTCAGGCTAACAATAAAATTAATTTATTTCTACCTGTGAGAGTTCTACCAATGATTGAATATATTTAACAAATATTGATATCTTTCGCCAGAAAAAATTTTCTCTCACTCTTTTCCTTCTAAAGTTCTCTCGAATACAAGTTTTGTTGCATAGAGATAATTATTATTTTCTTTTATCATTGTTAGGATCGACGATCTATCAATAAAAAATTGTCATTACCTAGGAGCAGTTGTTCGAACGGCCAGTCATGTCCTACCTCTTCTAGTGAGCCCTGTGGTTCATCTAAGTGGAGGTAGTGACTACATGGGTAGTAGAACTCTGGAGTGATGTTCAAAAGCCGCGGAGAAACAAGAAGATCACGACCTAGGGCAGAAACCTTAGGTGTTATTATTGCTAAGAAGTACATTCTATTGCGTTTTCCATGTAAATAAACACCCAGGTTAGTAGTAGTACATGCTATTGTGATAGAACTTGTAATATAAGAAATATGGAAAACCCAAATGACATCGTCAACATCAGAATTGAACTACCGACGCATGGCCACATTGTATTTAACTTCACAATGACTATGATTGTAGATTTCCTAATTCGAATTTTGTCATGTCAATTTTATATAATTATCGGAAATGTTATACAAGGTAAATGTGAATACTAGAAATTATTAGCCCACCTCGTTATTTGCTCTTTTTTTAAAGAACCTTTTGTAAAGAAGCAGTTATACCGAGGGAACAGCTTAGACCAAGCAAATCGCACGCCGACAACCAAGACTGGCACAGCATCTGCTGAAGCCATTCCAAAGGACCTACATGATAACTATTAGTTTTCCATTGACAATTCCTTTGATATCGCATTCACCGTTTTTATAAACCTTTAATTCTAAGTGTTTTGTGTAATCGCCAATATGATTCTCGTTTATATTTTATAGCGAACACATCCCGCTGCAATATGAATGAATGGAAAACTACAATAAGTCTCTAAAAGTCTTACTTAAATGTGGTCTTTGGAAGAATATGAAATAATTTCGCTTTTGATCGCAGATGCCATTTGGTGGTTATTGTCGGAATCTTTCACTACTACAAATCTTCCGAAGGGTCATCGGAAATATTTCCCTCTGCGAATTCAAATTTCGCGGAAAAGTATTCTGCTTCACGCACACATTCTTGTAAAATTTGGAAGTCTTATATTCAAGCTTTGTTTGGGCCGTGGATTTTTCCGTGGAAAGTGTGGAATTTATTTGGGTCAGCTAAGTGCATGTTTGGTGAAGTTTTACTGAATGGTTTTTTTTCAGGGTGCAACTGGTAGAGGTCATAGGAAAGCAGAATCGCAAGGTTCCCATCTTGCTAACTCCAGCTGTCGTCAAAGGACTTAACATTGTTGTAAAGTTCCATGAATCACCTAGCAATCCATTGTTGTCTTTGAAATGGGTGAGAATAATGTAACGAAAACGCTATAATATACACAATAAGCTGGTCAAGGCACTTCGTCCAGAGCGGCCCCAGGGGAGCAGTTGAGAGAGGATATTCTATACATTGTTGGGTCATATGATCTATGTATCTTGAATGGACCGAATTTTTCGTCTAACGCAGGGTATTCAAATCCCTCTCGAATCTCTCACATACACAATACAGCTAATAATAAATATGTTGCAAATTTCCTCAACAACACAAATAACTAATCGGCGAGCTGGTTTGATGGCACTGACGCTATAGGGTACAAATTTTTGTCCTCTATCTTTTAGGGCATCTGTAGCCAACATTTGCTCTGTGTGGGTAAGTTCCCCATGAATCTGAATTTGTAAAAACTCCAACAATCTGGTCTAATGAATCACAATGATCAGACACGTGACATTCGGTATTGTAATGGCATACTGCTGAACAGTGTACAGGGATAGTCAAACGCTGACGGTGGGGTTTTAAGGTTTCATTTAAAATGGACCTAAGAAAATACTATCGTTTTGGGGTATATTGCTGCATCGTTTCTATAAAATTATTTGGTTATAACATACACTCCCTTTTAAGAAATGCAAATCTTCCTTCACCAAATCTACTTTGGTTTTGTTTGATTAATTAACGTCCTATTAACAGCTATGGTCATGTAAGGACGGTCTCCCATGTATGTGGTGTGTTGCGTCTATATTGTGCGAGGTGCGTGTTTTGGGAGACTATTATATTCATGTTGTGTCTTCTTGTATAGTGGAACTGTTGCCCTTTTTATAGTGCTGTTTCACTGAAGCATGCCGCCCAGGACACCAAGCAACACACCCTACCTGGTCACATTATACTGACAACGGGCGAACCAGTCGTCCCACTCCCTGTATGCTGAGCGCCAAGCAGGAGCAAAAACTACCACTTTATAGACTTTGGTGTGACTCGGCCAAGGGGACAGAACCCAGAGCCTTCCTCACAGGGCGAACGCTAAACTCAAGGCCAAAAGTGAAGCGGTGCCAAGGGAGGCATTAGGAAAGATAAAGTCAGTTAGGAAGAAGAGAAAAAATAAAATCCTAAATTTAGTCGCCTTTTACGATCATGCAATAGGAGCAGCAGGTACAATTCTAACGCCCTATCTGCAGGGCAAGTTCTGTAATGAAATAAATAAATAAGTAAATTGTAAAGCTAAATACAGTATATAATTTTGTTTTCTATTATTTTGAATAGTCCCAGAAATAACACAGAATACTGTTTGATTTTTTTAACGTCCTATTAACAGCCAGGGTCATATAAGGACGGCCTCCCATGTATGCAGTGTGTAGCGTGTGTGAAGTACGAGGTGCGTGTTTTGGGAGACTGCGGCATATTCGTGTTGTGTCTTCTTGTATAGTGGAACTGTTGCCCTTTCTATAGTGCTATATCACTGAAGCATGACACCGAAGACACCACGCAACACACCCCACCCGGTCACAGTAAGTCATGTATATCTAGGCAATCATCTTCTTGTGCTTCGATACAATATGCATGCGTGTAAAATAACATAATACATATATTTAAGCCAAAATGACAGATTGCATTTTTTCAACTATTCGAACCAGTCGTCCCACTCCCTGTATGCTGAGCGCTAAGCAGGAGCAGAAACTACCTCTTTTATAGACTTTGGTATGTCTCGGCAAGGGGACAGAACCTAGAGCCTTCCTCACTGGGGCGAACGCTTAACTCAATGCAAAAGTGAGGCGGTGCCAACGGAGGCATTAGGACAGATAAATTCAGTTAGGAAGAAAAGAAAAGATAAAATCCTAAATTTAGTCGCCTTTTACGATAATACACTAGGGGCAGCAGATACAATTCTAAAGCCCTACCTGCACGGCAAATTCTGATGAAACCAACAATACAAACTGTGAAGACACCCACAATACAGAGTGTGAAAACCTAAGTACTGATAATGAATCTTTGTCACCGATATGTAAGTTAATAAAGAAAAGAAGATAATGTATTCCTCGACAAAATAAAAATCTGCTTCATACGGAACATTTGATGTATAAAATGTATCACTCGTAATGTTAGTCATCCTTTGCCTCTCTCAAATTGATCTGATTTCTTTTTACAAATTTATTGATTTCAGATGATGTCCAAGCCAAGAGCAGTGGTTAGTTTTTACAAGTCATGAAGGTCAATTGTAATGAAAGAGGTATAGTCTGTTTTGTCCAGAACACCTCATGATCACTTAAACATTGTACAAACAGATTATATATCAGCTCATATTTTCATTATTATATCAAACAGATCCATTTCATCCAAACTTCATGCAAGTAAACAATAGCAGATTGCAATTTTATTAGAGCATTATAATATTCCTATAAATCATCCCCAGGTGAAGCAAGAAAAAGAGACGGTGAGAAGAATTCCCTTAAAATATGCCTCCAGAGACGCCCAAATGGTAAAGGCACAGCTAAACCGTAGACGAACTGCACTATATAAACAGCTGGCCATGTTAGAGGTTAACACTGGGTGGTTCTAAAATCAAGGGATTGGAAACAATAGCGTATGGGGGTACTGATAGTGACATGGAGTTATCATTTTTAGAGGAAAAGCTCCTGTGAATAGCATAAAGGCTAAAACTGCCCACAATTTGAAGAAGATAGCTATGTCACCAAAAAGGTCGCTGCTTGTTCAAGGCAGTTAGTGCCAGAGTCCCCAGGGCCATCACCATCTAAGGTCCCAGGCTGTATGGAGTCAATGCTGCATTTTCACAATTTGGCAAAAGATCAGGCCACCACATTAGCAGTATTGCCATTAGATATGTCTGACAAACTAACAGACATTCAGTCACCTGCTGCCTCTTTTAGTAAAAGAAAGCCACAGGTGAACTTATTCAGTCCAAAACAAAAGGGGATTTTTTTTTTTTAAAGTTATAAAAAACAACGTATATTATACAGCTGTAGTAAGTACAGTAAAAGGTGTCATTGCTAAGAACTCTGGGTCGACTAAATAAAATTACTTTGTTATAAGCGTAGTTTGTTAAAAAAGCAAATAATAAAATTACAATGCTTTTAATTTTAGTCCATCATTATTATCAGATGGTATTCAAAATGCCTTTTTCTATTTATCATTTTATGGTGGATGCTAAGAGCCATCTTGATCTTGTTTAAAATGTCCTAGTTGTTAGGTAATACATGCATATATATATTTTTACATGCATTGATACTAAATAATTTGTTTATGTCATTCCTACCAATATTTGGATTTATCAAATGTTTCATTGAACACAAGTATATTTTCATATCTTTCTGTTGTACGAGGACTACACTTTCACTCAATAAACCAGAAAATATGCCACTGGTATTTGTAAGAGTAGTAGTAGTTATACATGTACAGGGGCCCGGTTGTGATGGCATACTGTTCTTAAGCATGAACTGAGTGTGTTATCAGATACATGTACATGCATACCGTCTATATTCACTTCTACAGTTCATGAAAGGTTTAAGTAAATTTCGTACAGTCATGTCCAAGCTATAAACATCAAATAAGATATTTTGAACTTGCTTACTTGAAATTTTGGAAGGCCATAATATAATCATTAAAGTGGGGTCAAATTGTGTTTTGATTTTGAAATTGCTATCATTTGATAGTAATTATTGTTTATGTAACAAACAAATGAGATTTGTGAACGCAATAACTTGGATAAATATGAACCGATCTTAATGAAACTTTGTATGTAGACTAACATTTGAATTATCTCGGACGGATACGAAAATTAGCGTGATTCGACAGTAATTTGCAAAGGGCAATAAATCCGTAAATAATTATCATTGGGCCTTATGCACGCGATACGTTTCTGCCATTTTATAACGCGATATGCGTAAAGGCGACATTACAAGCCGACAGGTGAAATCACCGTGTTTTCTTATGTATTATTCATGTATTATATTAGAAGAAGTGATGTCACTGTTACACGGACTTTTGATGACTTTGTGATACGATTTATCACACGTGTAGTATTGTGTTTGCGATCAAACTACAATGGGCTCTGTACAGGTGAGAAAACAGGTAAACAAAACTTGGCCGTCGGGTCAGACCCCCCGCGTTGCCCACCTGTTATGGTACATTAATGCAATTATTAGTTTACTATAAGTTACTTTCACAAATATTTAAATCATAAAACCTGACCGGAATATATATGGGACAAAGAAGTAATCTGAACCGTGTGGACAAAAACATTTGTCAAATTTTCAAGGCGATCTCCCCCTTTATCAAGACACACAAAACGAACACGATTACATACTATAACACGAACAGTAAAACGGGACAACGGAAGACGAAAGACTATGGAGGACATTGATGAACGTGTCATCACAGACAAGATCAGTACAAAACGTCACAAAGTAGAGGGATTCAATTCAATAGAGAGGGCAGAGTTAACAGTCTGAGAAGCAACACAACAAAGAACCAGATATATATGAGGAGTGTATGTCAAGTAGCTATGATGAAACATTCGTATAATGTGTATGTGCGTTTTAAAGATGGAGGACAAAAACTTAAGTGGGCGACATTGCCATGTCCTGCAGGTATTGATGGACAGTGTAAGCACATTGTTGCAACATTATACAGCATTATTGACCTACACCATCAGGATGTTTCTACAATCCCTGATGTAAAGACATGCACAGACAAGCTTCAGATGTGGCATGTGCGAAAGCCAGTGACTGACGAATCACTTCTGTTCAGTGATATTACATTTGTGAAGCATGACCCAGACAAGCAAGTTAAGAGATTTGTGCTGCAACATTAAAGAACACAATTTTGTCCCAGAATTTGGTAAAAGTGTGACAGAGGAAACGTTGCAGAAACTTATTACCATTTACGATTCTACAGGGTTGAAATTACCGGTATTAGAAACAATTAAAGACGACAACCAATATGTCCCTGTGTTAACAAAACAGCAGTGTGATTCTTTTGTTTGATTAATTAACGTCCTTTTAACAGCTTTGGTCATGTAAGGACGGCCTTCCATGTATGTGTGTATGTTGTGCGAGGTGCGATTCTGATTTGTACGCGGAACTGTATAGTGCTATCAATCAAGCTTCATTCGAAGTTGACCAGGACATATTCCTATCCACAGCTACACCAGAGATGAGACATTATTTTGGAACTGTGGTTGACAGTGCCTTTGACTGCATGCAGTTTGTTGAAAAGAACACTCGTCTGCAAAGCAAGTCGAAATTCTGGTTCGAACATAGTGAGTACAGGATAACAGCATCAAGTTTCGGGTCTTTTTGTAGACTGATGGAAGCAAGTGATCCTGTTAGAAATTTCAAACAGAAGAAAAAGTTTTTCGCCACAAGAAGTGGGAGACATGGCTTTAACTAAGAGGCAATGGCATTTGCAAAATATGCAGAAAAGAAACCATGTCAAAACTGCCCAGTTGTGGTGAATTCAGAGATTCCATTTCTAGCTGCAACACAGACTAGTGAAAATAGATGGACAGCTCCGACTAGTTGAAGTAAAGTGCCCCTATTCATTGATTCAACGGAAGACCAACTTCTATTTATATGTAGATGATGGTGTAGTGAAACTGCAAAATTCACACGACTATGTCTCTAAGTGCAGTGCCAGCTGAATTTGACTGGAATATGCATTTGTGATTGTTTGGTGTTTGTTCCCCTAAATGATTTGAAAGTTCTTGAGATCACTCGAGTGAAGGATTTTTAGGTCATTTGACCCAAAGGGAATGAGCATAATCCTTGCAATTGTATAATCCTTTCCTTTGTAAAACATGAAAATAACCCTCAGTTCTTGTGTCAAATGCTTATGTATGTCTACATGTATATCTGAATGCCAATGCAGTGTGCTTATGTTTTTGTTTTCTTTATTGTAGGTATCGGCAAGGACGCATATTGAAACGGAAAACATCAGAAAGCTTCCTTGACCCATTCGAGTAAGAATTTATTCATGAAGTTATTTGCGTTTACAATGCGATATACGCAAGGTATTTTCATTCTTCAATAATTGATTTTTATTTGTTTCATACTATATCCGGCTTAAAATTTCTTTAGTGTAATGTCAGTCCTTCAAATTCAATTAAGTTTCTTTTACAATCACGAAGTTGGCATCATCAGCTCCAATAAAAGCATTGATATTTGATAATTTTGATAGTGGACCCTGGATGAAATTAGACAAAAATGACAGCATAATAAATGACACATTGATGTAAATGTATTTTATGTTATAGGCCTACAGACACATTGGAGACAAATAATAAGATACTTTTGAGGAAGAGATTGATGACGAACCAGGTGAGGATCAGGAAGACATTGTTGGCACAGGAATTCAAAGAATTCGCCGTGAAAATGACCACCAAAAGCTGACACAGGACCAAAGTTGCCAAGTTTTCTTGGAGCCTTTGCTTGCATTGACTAAAACAAAAAAAATCAACCTGTCTTACCAGGTAATGGGATGCAAGGAGGAAGTCACCATCCGAAACAAGTTCACTGGATCTGCATTATACCTCACATGGCTATGTCACTTCATAATCAAACAAATCTGAAAAGTTTCACATACATGCATAATTATTATAGCGACCTCTTGCATACTAACAATTAATTTGCATGTAAGATTGTTAATTATATGCCAGCCAACCAAATCTTACCTACTGCATGAACATGGGGATAATATATACTTGTTTGTTTGTTTGAGTTTTACGGCCCATCGACAACTAAGGTCATTTAGGGCCAAACTACAAGTCATGCATTAATATCAGGATAAAAGATCAGGGTAAGAAAAGGCAAGTAAGGACTAAAACAAAGATTGTAAACGTTTATTTGATAAAAAAAAAAGGTTTGCATGGGATTAGACGTATACATTAAAATGATGGATGGTTATGTTTTTGTTTATAATTCATATTTTTTTTTATTCAAAACATTGACATTGTTATGAACCAAAACAAAATTGCAATGAGTTCAAGTATCAGAGATCTACTTATTCAATCTTGCATTTCTATGATTATGAATGGGTGGTTGAATGGAGCATCTGTAAGCTGGTATCTGGAAATATCCAGCATGTATAAGGTTGTAAGTGCAGGGTTCCAAACTAGCTATATTTAGTTTGTGGAAGATTAGCAAAATCAATAAATGAAATAAATGCATTTATTGTGTCATGATCTATTCTAATTTTACACATATACGTCAATGAACGTGAACTTTGAATGAAAAACCATTAATAACAAACAATATAACTTTTTTTCCAGCTATACATGAACCTGTAGCTGTACATGTATTTGTTTGTTTGTTTGATTTATTAACGTCCTGTACATGTAGGTGAGATACTGATCAAAACAAATGGTGGCATCTGGTGGCCGGGTTTATGATTGGTGGATGTACATGTGGAACTTTCCTAAATGAGGAAGATGAGGTTAGGTAAGCATGTTTATTAAATACAGTAATAATATAATATATTGAATATAGATGATATTATGTAAATAACTTTAAACCAAGTTTCTCATGTTATTACCAACTATTGAATGAAATATTCATTGCCTATCTGTGTGTTCTTATCAACATCTAGTCAAAAATGGCAGGAACACTGTAAACGAACTAGATCACTATCCTAAGTTTTGTCTCGTTTCTCCTTCTGTTGCAGTTTTAACACTGAATCTTGAAATGCAAGCAGTGTTTCATATCTCTCCTCCTGATGCCTTGTTAGCATAACCATTGACAAAAGGAAATTGGTGTCCAATGCCGTCATCATGAAGAAGATTCCTAGGATCAAGAGGGTCTTTACGTATGTTTTTTAGACAAAAAAAATAAAACATATACTTTACAGAACTTTGTATAGTTAACGAAATTTTTTAAGCAAAGTGTATAATTATTTCTATTTATATTTAAAGATGAACAGTTACGGGCCAAGTAAATGGCTTGAAAGCTCGGTAAAAAAGGTGTGAATGTATTCCGTAATAATTTCTTCCATACATGAGGGAAAGGGGAGGAGTCCGTCCCTGCATGACCCTACAGGCTGTGTAAATAGGACTTTAATAATAATCAAACAAACAACAAAAGTACAGAGACAAACCAGCCAATTCCACCAGATATTGACATAAACCAGCCAGATTCTACAGATGTTGATATAAACCAGCCAGATCCTACAGTTGTTGACACAAATAAGCCAGATCCTACAGATGTTGACACAAACCAGCCAGATCCTACAGATGTTGACAAAAACCTGCCAAATACTACAGTTGTTATAGACACAAACCAGCCAAATCCTACAGATGTTGACAGAAACCAGCCAAATCTTACATATGTTGACACAAACCAGCCAGATCCTACAGATGTTGCCACAAACCACCCAATCTACAGATGTTGATATAAACCAGCCAGATCCTACAGATGTTGACACAATTGTATGTTTGTTTGAGTTTTAACGGCCCATCGACAACTAAGGTCATTTAGGGCCAAAACTACAAGTCATGCATTAATATCAGGATAAAAGTTCAGGGTAAGAAAAAGCAAGTAAGGACTAAAACACAGATTGTAAACGTTAATTTGATAAAATATAAAAGGAGGTTTGCATGGGATAAAATAAATTGGCTAAAACACATGAGAAAACTCATGCACAATGTTGAAGAAACGATGAAATGTTGAAGTTGATACGATGTATGATGAGAAAACGTTCATATTTTGCTTAAAATACCGATCTCTTTGAGAAAAATTAAAAATACGATTATGTCTCACGGCATGAAACAAAGTGTACATGTCGGAGACATCGTAGTATATATCTCGTATGTGTTTAAAATCAATACAATGCAATAAAATATGCCTCCACTGTGAGAGGAGAATCACACATGCATTGTGCATGTAGGAGGATACAAACCAGCCAGATCCTAATATATGTTGATATATACCAGCCAGATCAAAATGAAAAGATTAGAAATCAGGTGCAGATTTAGACACATTCAAAAGCAGAAATGATGAAATTAAAATACCGACAAGCAAACTAGATCAGAAAATGGACGGAACATCGATCTCTCATACTTCGAGCGTTGGGATTCGAGAAATCTGATACCCTAACGATAATGATTTCAAACAAATTGAAAAGGCGGATCAAAGTCTACGAGAAACGGTAGAATAGAGATGACAAAATATAGAATGTAAAAAGACAAAGATGCAATAAGCAATAAGTGAGGTGTGAGTATAACGTTGTCCCCATTGACCACTGAACTTAAGTATGAAATAAATAACCATGAACTACTTTAAAATCACACACATGGTTGTTTACATCAAGACAAGCCCAATATCTTGATGTTGTTTGTTCATTTTCACTTATAAATTTATAACAATGGGTTTGAAAAGAAAAACTTTTCATGATTATTTGTAACGAAGTTAACAAAAAAAAAGTAGAAATAAAGAAAACATACAAAGTAAATACCACCCCACCCACCGACCTTTAAATCTGTTTAGTTTTTGGGGTTTCAACTTCTAAACTACGAACGACTCAACCGTCATTTGGTGACGAACGGTCGAAGATGAAATGGGACCTCGAAATATTCAGAGAAGTCGTTAATAGTACATAAACATTCATGGACAGTGTATCTGAATGACATTTGATATATCAGAGTTTAGTACCTAAACGATGCAAGCAATCGGTAGTGTAAAGTTAACTTATTTTGCCTCTTAACAATGAATCAGAAACAGCCATAACAACTAGCTAAACAAACTTTTTCGAGTTTCTTGTTTATCAAGAATCGAACAAGCCCACCGAATCTCACTTGTCATTAAATCACGAGACAACACACAGAAATACTAACATGATAAGATATATCAGATATCATTAGCCACCTTTAAATAGGTACAGTTAGGTCCGATTAAGTATCAAACCGGTTTCTAAGGCCACATTCTTTTGATACAGTAACCACATATCAAAAAGCCACTATGGTAAGGTTTTCAACTCAATACTTGAAAACTGCCAGCCAGGAGACAGTACATATGGTTACCAGTGCACCAAATAAACCCTCACGCCACAGCACATACCTCAACATCATGTCCAGATATTGTTCTGTCTCTGCCCGGACTTGTCGACAAAATACAGATACAACCGCACTAGTCTTGCCGATTAGGTCATAGTTGGAGCACTGGCAAAAGTAATCATGATTAGCATTTGAAGCTAGACATGTTTATGTACATGAGTGGTCACAAAACTACATCCGCCATTAGATCTTACAACAGATCCTGTATGTCCGAACACAGGCAGGCATTGTCTAAAAACATTATTTATTGTTGCATGTGCAGCTTATAGGCAGAGTAACACGCGTGTGGACAGTTCCGCGCCAGCAAACATGCCTTCAATCAACAGTGACGTGTTCCCAAAACGCTGTTGCTGATACTAGGCCTTCTTCACACAAAGTCAATGATGTCCATTTCAAACACTGCTAGCTATTTGAACTCTGGCCTGTTAATCAACGCATTCAAATTTGGCAAACAGTAACTCAATGTAGGTTGTGATTGAGCGTGGGTGTCAGACGCGCCTCGAAGCACACGTTTCTTCTTTTCACATTAAATGTCAAATAAGGACAATTCTGGTTCAAATGACTACAAAATTGTTGCTCTATTAAACTTAATTATCTGTTCCATTGAGCAAGCCCCTCCCACCTATGACCGACTTTCTATCGGCTGATTTCGTCACTCTCAAGTTGAGGGTATGGTTTTTTTTAAGGGTAAAAGGTTGGCTAGCGTCCCATCTTAGAGGAATTGCTCCATACAAGCATGGTTAACATGAAAATGAAATCCAATCCAATAGAGGTTTTGTTTGTTTATTTGATTAATTAACGTTCTATTTGCAGCTATGGTCATGTATGCGATGTTTTGTATGTATGTTGTGCGAGGTGCGTGTTTTGGGAGACTCTGGTATGTTCGTGTTGTGTCTTCTTGTATAGTGGAACTGTCGCCCTTTCTATAGTGCTATATCACTGTAGCCTGCCGCCAAAGACAGCAAGCCACACACCCCACCCGGTCACATTATAATGATAACGGGCGAACCAGTCGTTTCACTCCCGGTGTGCTGAGCGCTAAACAGCAGCAGAAACCAACCACTTTTATAGACTTTGGTGTGTCTCGGCCAGGGGACAGAACCCAGAGCCTACCTGACAGCGGCGAGCGCTCAACAAAAGGCCGAAAGTAAGGCGATGTCAAGGGAGACATTATGAAGAATATAGTCAGTTAGAAAGAAGAGATCCTAAATTTAGTCGCCTTGTACGATCATGCAATAGGGGCAGCAGGTACAATTCTAACGCCCTGTGTATCTGGTGAAGGTTATGTCCATCGTATAATGATCCAAGGCACCATATTTTATCCATCTACAATTTGTTTGGTTATGTAAATCTACAATACTTGCTGTGTGGCATCCGTAATGTACCTGATCAATTAAATACATTTATTCTTTATCATGTAAACTTATATATTAAATCCTTTAAAACGTTTTTTTTTTCTATGTACAAATAATTTGAATTATATGCAATACCAAGAAGTAGCAATTCAGTTACATACACATACTATGATATTATAGCATAATACATTTAAATAACATTCTAGTATGAATGCAATAATGAATGAGCGTGAGTGTGTAGTTCTATAAACAAATGTTGAAACGTATATTTCTTCATTTAAGGCTTGTTGGAAATGTGTTTTGCATTCACTTTATTGATTATCAACTTCATTTGCTTGCTAAAAAATTGAGTAGAAATTATCCTTTTAATTATAATGTATAGTCCATTAAATTACACGATGAACATAATCCCTTAATCCTGAATTTGATACCTAACACGTAATGCCATACTTTTGTAATAAAGTGAAACATACCATATTTCCTTCACGCCTAACCGGAAGTAACAAAAGAAGACTAATAAAGGCAATATGGATATGCCTGTTGTCTTAAAATATTTCTGAAATGAAAGGATGCTACTAGTCTTTTTTTTTAAATTTCGACTAACGGGTTTGGAGAAATAGTCAATTGTCAGAATTATTTTGGTTTAAGTAGTCATCTCGTCCAAAGAGCACAAACAAGAGATCCCAGAGGGATCTTGGCGCCCACCAAAGAATGATCTACGTCTGACAATAGAAAGAGGGATCTTTTCTCTGCTTTCAAACTTTTACTACATATGAAATTTGAGAAAGATC
>NW_027187888.1:0-58087 GCF_041381155.1 Argopecten irradians | reverse complement strand
ATTAGGGGAATCCAATCAATACAATAATGCTTAATGTCAGTGTGTGCACTAATGTAGTTACATGTATACATAAAGTATTACATCCGAATGCTGTTCAACTACATAAGGTCATACATGTAGCAATATACATGTATCAAATTAATTATATCATATATATTATTTAAGGAATAGATGTTTATCTTGTTGAGGTTATGAGGGTATAATGATAATGGAGCACATGTAGCGAAGCCGGGTTACATAAAATTTACACGGGTTCCATTATCATTATACCCTCATAACCAAAATTTACACGTGCTCCATTATCATTATACCCTCATAACCTCAACAAAATAAACATCTATTCCATATGTTGACAGTTTTTCAAGTAAATGAATATTATTTAATCACGCGGCAGTTGCATATTTTTTTTATTAAAATACACATATTTTTCTCTCCAGTCATCGTCAACCAGGGTTGGGGTAATTAAAAATGTAATTGTAATTAATTGCAATTAATTACATTTTTTCAAGTAATTGAAAGTAATTTGTAATTAAGAAATATTTCAATTACATGTAATTGTAATTAATTACATAAAATAAAAATGTGTAATTAACAATTACATTTCAATTACTTTTCAATTACATTTATATACTTACTAATGTCTAAATAATTACCAAGATTAATGAATGTATGAAATATATTTGGCTATGTATAAATTTAAACAGCTAGATATATGGGTAACATATGTGAGACAGTAACCATAGTATACAGTATAGTATAGGTGCCTGTTTTACCTGTAGTTTACCCCTCAAGCAATATACAAGCTACAATTGTAGGTGTGAGGTGTGAAGTTGTGAACACAAAGCCTGTGATTACAACTCACAAAGGTCTTGCTTATATAACATCTGTTGATCACCTAATTAGCAAATCTAATGAAGGCAAAAATATAGATGATAGTGAGATCAGATTTGTCTTCACTGCCCCTGCCAAGAAAATTATAACATATATAAGTTTTCTTCCCACTATATAAATAACACTGTTACGAAAGAGACACAACTGAGGTCTTAAATCCAATGAATTGTAAGCATCTACATTAGTGAAGATTGCACAGAGAAATATTGTGACCCATTAAAGTTCTGGAAAGATTATTCTTGCAGATTTCTAAATTCGTCTTTTTTAGCTAGCAAGTACTTAGCTATACCAGCCACTTCAGCTCCAGTAGAGAGATTGTATAGTGTCAATTGCTGGCAAAGTATTCTGACCAGACAGATACAGACTGTCTGATGATGATTTTGAGATGCTAATGATGATAAAATGCAATAAAAAATATGAATACCTGGTACATAAAGCTGACACCTTTGACAATATTACTACTAGGTCCAATAAAAATGTACATGTAAAACAAATACACACTACCAATACTAAATTGTAACTTGCGGTTTATGTGAAGTGAACATGTGTTCTATCAGAATTTACAGATATCGACTTATTATATCTGTATAACTGCTACAGTTATGATATACAAATGTGATATGCAAGGACGTATATCTCACTTATAAATCCTTGGTATAAACACATATAAAAAAAACATATTAAGAAAATGTAATGTGTAATTGTAATTAATTACTTTTTGAATGTAATTGTAATTGTAATTAATTACATTTACAAAACTGAGTAATTTTAATTATAATTGTAATTGAGTTTTGACCAAGTAATTGTAATTAATTACATTGCAATGTAATTGACCCCAACCCTGTCGTCAACGCATTCGATTGAACAGCTGATTGGAATCGAGTCATTCATATGTTCCCGCCAAAAAGTGGGGTCTAACCCCGCATTGCTACGCCATCGTCTATTCACGTAACAATAGAATCGCTTGGTTATTGAGTCCATGTCAGTGTAAACTGTAAATATAGTATATTATACCAAGCTGTACGATTTCTCGAGATTCAAATTCTACTGTAAACACAAAGTCAACCTTATCTTAGTATCAAAGAGAATATCCTTATGTTTTCTTTGTTCATTATTATTCTTATATCATTACATCCATTGGTACATGTATGATGCCATGATTACCCGTCAAGTGTTTTTATCTTAATACTTTCTACCGGCATTAGTTACGTCATAGGCATGGGTAGATGTACCCTCGTTCAATTCATTGTCCAGTTTATTTACCTGTGCTAATAATCATTTTTACAACCATTCGTATTACATCCGGCTTCCCTGTAAAATTGGACAATGGTCATTTGTGTTTGGAAAATTCGCAATCATGTGACTTGTAGGCAGTTGGATTGCCAATGATCAAACAGACAGGACGGTCCACCATCAGACATTCATTACATATTGCCAAATAGAGAACAACAAGTGTGAAACTGTGGACTAATTGAATTGATGGATTGCCATCTACGGACATACACACTTGTCTATATTGGATTACCATAATTACCAGTGAACTTAAATTAACTTTCTAGCCAATGTCCCACTATTTTGTTTATTTATGATATGAAAACCAATTCAAATGAACAATACAAGAAACGAGTACAAGCCAATCAAACTCTTGTTTTGTGTACAAACGTGTGTACATTGTTGGTATATACGTGTACAGATATAACTTAAAACATTTTGTAAACTATTTAAGTTGTATATAAGCATATTTTAGACGAGTTTCATTCAACGTTTACAAAAGATCATGTATATTCAAACTTTTGTCCGTGCAATACAGTTATGCCCACATACCGTACGAATACATTTTGTACATGTATGCACATTAATATATATATGTATACCATGTATGTTCCCCGTCCCCACCCTCCACTCCCTAACATTTATCATCGTTCATTTGTATGTAGGTAAACAACAATTAGTAATAAAATGCAAGTAATATTATGTGAAATAAAACAAGAATTAATAACCAGCAATTTACTGGATTCTCTATTTACGCATCTGAGAGTGTTTCAAAGAAAAACAAGTTGGGGGGGGGGGGTACTGGCAGCTAATGATTTAAGCACGCTGTCTTTGGTACTGTAGCGTTCCGCAGGGAGCAGGTAACACAACAATTCGTAGAAGTTTTATGTAAACGCTCCCAATTCAAAACTAACCACCCCGCTAAAAATTTCTCAACCCCGAACTATCTTACTTGTTCCTTATATATACCCCTATACCCAGAACTGTATCTAAACTAGACCTAAAATAGACCTAAACTTTTGTATCTAAATAGGGAGGGGGACATTTTAGATACCGAATGCCCTTATCTCAGAGATTGGACCTAAATCCCATAAATCCTATACTTGGTCCAGGAGGGAGGGGGGACATTTAGATACAGAGGAGCTCGGAGCTGGTTTCTTAGATAAACAGTTTGGGTTTCAAGACCACCTAAAATATCTCTTAATCACTCCAGCCCCACTGCTTAGCCCAGCACCTTTATCTGCAAGCGTACCTAATTTTGTATCTGTCCCCTAACACCCTTTCCCTCCCTTATTGAACACTAATGATATAAGAATATAGTTTCTACAGTTTATACGCCAATTACTACACACTAATGATTATTAACTAAGGATTCAAACAGTACGTTAACGTTATAGCAGTTACACAAGGAATCGTATTAAATGGAAAAAACCACACAGTACTCATAAGTTTTTTGTTATTGTGGATTTTTTTTAGTATTTTGATAATTTGTAAATTCATTAAATTACCCATTTCAGTAGTATTATCAAAATGTGAGTAGGTATAAACTGGGATTACATCTTATTTACCATAAAACATCTTTGGAAATATGTTGAATGTGGATTCTTATAAAATACCACTATATAATTAAGTTCAATTTACCTCAATCCTGTATGTTACACAATTATTATTGGTATCAAATAAAGAGAGATTTTATGCATTTCCAATCTTATATAAAGTCATATAAATGTTAGAACTTCATGGACCTGCAATTATTGTTATCTTGTTATATTACCTGCGTTCACTTTTCTTACATTAAACATACATGTACATGTATCTATGTACCTTGATCATGATCATTCGATCTGTTGTGATGTTTATTTTGATTTAACTAGCAATTACATTTTAATGGATCGATCTGCACGAACATGCCAAAATTATAGAAACAAATTGCAAGAGGTTAGCACAAAATATTAGGTTTGCTTTCGATATTCTCAATTAATATGAATAATCAAGAAGAGAAAAAATGTCACAAAAAAGAGTAATAATAACTGAAAAAATTTTAATATCATTTCCATGCATTTTTGTACACGTACATCGCATATTAAAATAGTACCCTTATGGAATAATGTACAGTAGTACGAGTGAAATGCACAAATGAAATAAGGTAAATCCATGTTAACTTCTCTGAAATATACACAACATACTATTTCTACAGCATTCTTGTAATTAATACCAAGTTGTTCAAAATATGGTCATGCTGAGGTGACCCCGAACGGGGTATCGTTAGATCTTGTATTGGAGTGTAACGTAGAGTATCGTAGTGGAGCGGAATTACAAGTCTAATTTTAATTAGATTGTTCGTGCGACGTCCGTTAACATTTCCTTGTAAACGCGATTACTTGAGTAAATATAAACTGAGCTTCATGAAACTTTGTATGTAGACTAACAATGTAATGTCTCGGACGATGTCGAAAATGAGCTTGATTTAACAGTAATTTACAGAGTTATTGCCCTTTGCAATAATAATTATTGAACCTTGTGAACACATTAATGTGAGCTAATATGCACCAATCTTAATAAAACTTTGTATGTAGACCTATTAGATCTATGTTTCTATTTCATGAACAAAAGACATCAGTTGGCTAGTAAATGACATACTGTAACTACTCTTTATCAAATATCAGGTGACCATTAAGGCCCATGGCTTAATGTCTATTGTCTTGTCAGCAAACAGAAAAAAAATGTTGCAAAACATGTGATTAACCTAATCACCGTTTGAACAACTAGGCCCAGATTATAAAAAGTGGGCAAATGGAGATACAGCCCAGTTAATCATTTATTTGAGTGATACATAGCAAAACTGATTTATTTTCGTATTTAGAAATTTCAGATAGTGAAAAGTTTGAGCTCATTTCTAAGCAAATATATAACATTTTTTTGCTTTTTGTGTAGACACTAAACTCAAACTACATAATTTGTAATCTGATTTGGGATATTATTGGATGATTTTCAGTGAAAACTAGCATGCATATGAGTCATTCTCAGAAATGTTCCAAGTCCAACATGAAGAAAACTAAAACACTTACCTCCTTAAATAGATAAGTTTGGTTCAGAAACTTATTGAATGATCATTGTATATATCAAAAATAATATTGGTAATTACTGATAAGCTCCCAATTAGTTACTATGAAAACCAAATGATCACATGTCAAGGTCAAATGTCCATGGTGTTACCATACTTAAATACTATGATATCCTGTTTTAAAATATATTGATGTAATTAATAACTGTTCATTTCATTTCATACAAAGAAAAAGTAATAACTCATATCAAATTATATTTACTTTAATAATTCTCACCATTCAACATCCTTGTACTTTATAGCATACAGATGCTTTTCATTTTATCATGAAATGAATCAAAGAAATTATTCTTTTGAGACAAAGATTTTATTTTGGTTTTTCAATAGTTTTAAAACTTTTTGATTGTTATTAATGTGCTCTATATTTCATCATTTTGTAATATTTTTGTCCCCGTAACACTATGGACATTGATTGAATACCACTGACAAAGGTAACACAAATGTTATTTGACCATGGTGTTACCAGATTGAAATGTTTTGTATAGTTCTTGATCATCATAATGGCATTCATTAGAGATTAAGAATGGACTAGATAGATATAATACTATGATATCAAAGAGTTTCAAGTATATCTAATGTTAAAAAGGGAGTAAAAAAGCAGTATTTCTTTGTCTTTGTCTGTGGTGTTACTTTGTTTCTCCATAGTGTTACCAGTACTAAATTTTAAATGTGATGGTACTGTTGCCGATTATATTTGTGATTCATTATTTTGAAATTCATTTCATCTATGGGAATGTATACATCAAATATCATAACAATCAAATGACAAGGAGTCTTAAATTTCTTCTTTTATACTCTTTTTTGTATGTGGTGTTACCAAATAGTGTTAGTATAGTGTTACTGTTTTATCACTATTTGGTAAGACCAAGGAAAGTAACACCACAGACGTTTTCTTCATTTATTTCAGATTTTCATTTCATCTTAGTACAAACTATAACATCTCAATTTGAACTAACTAGTAGTTCCTTTAAAATACAAACAGAGAGTTTTGTTAAAAATACATGTCATGATTCAAATAATAATTGGTAACACCATTACTACCGAAATGTTCATTGATAGCAGACACGTCATTGATTTGATTTAATTAAAAAAAAATCCCCTCTCTTAGACTTAAGTCATCATGTGTCAAATATATATGGAGTAGATGCGTAGTTAATACATTATGGATAATAGTACTTATCCTTCCCATCTTTTAAACCAAAACAAGAGATCCCAGAGGGATCTTGGCGCCCACCAAAGAATGATCTATGTCTGACAAGGGAAAGGGAGATCTTTTCCCTGCTTTTCAAACTTTTTCAAAAATACTGCATATAAAATTTGACACAGATCGCTTGAGTACTTTCTGAAAAATAGCGGTAACAAACTTCAACGATGAAATCCAAGATGGCAGGCGGTTGGCCATCATATTGACCGATCAGTCCAAAAAGTTACTATGTACAACTAAGGGCCCAAGGGGAACCTGCATATGGAATTTGAGAGAGATCCCTTCAGTAATTTCTGAGAAATAGCGGTAACTATCAAAATCCAAGATGGCGGACACTCGGCCATCTTATTGACCGGTCGGTCCCAAAATGCAATATGCGCAACTAGGGCCCTAGGGGGACCTACATGTGAAATTTGAGAATGATCCCTTCAGTACTTTCCGAGAAATAGCGATAACAAGAATTGTTAACGGACGGACGGACGGAAGGACAGACCACGGACGAAAAGCGATTTGAATAAATGGTGGGCTAATTATTGTGGTTACACGACAGACATTTCTTCAAAGGACAGGCGACCTTTTTGTTAAAAATTAATCAATTTTTTTTTGACAAAACCTATTACATATTTTAAATAGTTTATGATTACCTACTAAACAAATACTAACTTAACATTTTATCACACTTAGAGGATATTTTATTTAAGTATGAATTTGGGTCATTTCTCCTGTGACAAGCCCATTTCCTGTGGTTTGATCTATTTTGAATTGAAAACAAATCATTATAATTATGTTTTTCAAAACATAGTGCATTTGAAGTTACTTTCTTTGCTCTATATAGTCAGAGTTAAGCCTCTAAGAAAACATTTCCCTGTTAAAATATTTCTAAAAAGACAATATATAGAGAAGACAGTGATTTGGAACTTTTCTGAGAATGATTCATATATTGTCTTAACATTTGACTTGTCAATACAAAGGTCATATACCATAATTTGACTAATGAAATTATTTTGAATAATATTTGAAATGAATAATATTTGCAATTGGAATAAAATTATGCTTTTAGATATGTTAAGGACCAATATGTAAACTATATTGATGCAATAAACTATATTGATGCGGAAAGGTAATTCAAATGCCAATTGCCAGGTTAAGCTGGCTGATGTTTCTTTATCATTAGTTTATCTGAACCACTTGTGTAGAGGCACCAGTGTCAGCAGCATGTTTATGGGACCCATGATTAAAGATAATAATGACACTCCTCTGTCCATAATTGAGTATACTGGTGGGATGGGCCTGCATTCCTTCTCCTCCCCCTCTCCCCATCTGGTCTTATTCAGAGTGGAGTTCAATGCATAATAGTGTAATATAATAGTGTAAGGCACACGCCTCTATAGATGGCTGGCCGACAGCACTGGTAAAAACACAACTCCTACAAAATGTGTTTCGTACCTAAATATCCATTGATTAAGTACAAATCTACCGTACAAATAACATTTTCTGAAATATATTTGTCATGTCAGAGTAATTACTTAATAATATACATGACTGGAATTATATCACTCAAGGTGATTAATGGGTATTGTTTACATCTTGACATTCAATTAAGGACTGCTCGGTCAGCAGGGACAGTTATCAGCTCCCATGGGTGTCTGATGTATTAATCATAACCAATGCTGAGCCTGCATCACTATAGACTGCTTATATTTAGCATTTAGCTCACCTTTCCTTTCGTCTTTTCAATTAAAATGTAAATCAATTATTTAGAGTTAACTATTGAGACCCAGCCTTATAATAATAGGTAACTTGTTGACTCATCTGGGGTCATATGTAATTTATTGCCATTACTGTTAAATAATGAGTTCTATGTTAAAGTTATATGTGCCATAACTGGGCGAACACTTAGACATGCTATTTGTACCGTTGTTAATCTATTGAAAACCATCAGGTTTGTTGAATTAAGCTTTGAAAATCATACAAATGGCTTCAGATGCCTTATTAACTTAGTTACAAAACAGAAATTATGTACTGTGAAATTGTTTTTTATGTCTTACATATGTTAAGATGGAAATATATTTGCAGAATTCACTTTAAAATTACTAATGACATTTTCAGCTTTTATTCGTAAATGTAAAATTGAAACCTATGCATTGAAAGTTCTGTAATTTTCAAAAAAATCTGCGACATATACCAGCTGGTATAGGTGGAAATCGTTGTCTCTGTTGTTGTGAGTACATGATTAGACGGTAATTAACAGACACAGTGACTATATTCAAATGTAGATGAATGACTTCACATATTATGCCCTATCTCTCATTGTAGTTTTGACGAAGAAATTTGTGATATATGTAGCTGTGTTAACTATATTTGTAAAATCAATGAATTTTCAATTTCTAAACATAAACATATATTTGACCATCAAATTGCACTATGCTATATCCGTGTTAACAAATCACGATTTACATTTTTTTCATTATTTCATTAAAATATGTAAGATAGTTGTCAGACTTTAGCCTCTTTTAAAAATAGCCTAATTAACCCCATGTATGCCCAGCCCCTCAGACCCCGAGAGATGAGCCTGTATAGTCATCAACTGTACGTTCAATTATCAATCTTTATTACCGCATAAGGATGTTCATACCTGTGAAATATTAGTAGTATTCAACGTTAAAGCTTAGTTTAAGATAAAAAGTCGTCTACATTAAAATAGTAAAATTAATTAATCTCTTTCACTCACGACTAAATCCTCCATTATATCCCCACATCCTCCATGGATTACAGTTTAATAGCAATGAGTTTATCTGAAATGTACCAATATCATATGAATTTCTTTTTGAGATATTGAGCTTAAAATACTTACATGCAACTGTTTGTTTCCTTTTTGTATCAAATAGTTATGTTTATTAGTTCAATTTTGTCAAAGATAAATGTATGATGCATGCAAATTGGAACACAATTGTTTTACATGAACATAGATCTATGAAAGTATCAGAATGTAATCATACCTATTTCCCCAATGAACTACTTGATTAATCAATCTATCGCAGATGTAGGGATACTGTAGCGGACATAATCTGCCCAAGGCCATGTCAAATAGGGCCTAGTATTCTGACATGTTTATTTTGGGGGCCAACCATATCCAATTTCATAAAGGGATTGCATGAGCCGCCTCAAATCGGTTTCTCGAACTTGACCAACATTTATCATTACACTCACACTTTAGCAAGTCATAGTGAAGGTTTAAATAGAAATCAAGGATGGAACACTGGTGCGTCATCAGATCTGGAAAACGTTTTATTGTTAGAGATGAGGAGAAGAATTTGGGGGAAATAAGTGATGTTGTTGCTAGCAGAGCCATTGGTAGTGTCAATGTAAGTACCGCGTATTACTTTTGATACACTGAATATAAAACATTTAATAAAAATTACTTTTGTGCAGAGAGTATATAAATTTTCAATAAAGTTTACAAAGCATCATTTAGTATTACATTGCATTGATTGTAAATACGTATACTTTATACACAAAACGTGTATTTTGAACTTTTTACATAAACATTTATGCATACATATTATACATTAGAAGACATATACTATATTAAATAGAAGAAACAAAAAGTATGTGTCAAGTTTTTATATATTACTACTTTTTGTCTGTAAGATTATTATTATATACATAATATATTTATATACATACCTAGTACCAGTTTTTAATAGTCCTTATTTTGTTTAGAGGTTGTGCCGGATCTACATGTATGTAGTATGATGTTGACATTAAATAATAAAGTAACGTCTAAATTGTTGATATTTATCAATTTTGTAGTTATACAATGTTGTATTTATATATTTTTTTTACTCCTTTCGCAGCTAAAAATCACTGGAGAGGATCAACTTTTATCCTTATCACTTTGTAAATATAAGCCAGGCCCAAATGATTCATTCTCATCCTGCCTGTCATCACGCACTCGATTTGTTGAAAAGTGGAATGAAATATCCAAAGGTATGTAATGATTAGCTGTATGTGCATGCATTAAAATCATATAAGAAGTGTTAGGCATGAGCAGAGTGTGATATAAAATTACAAAAGTTACCTCTACCATGATGTATAAAAATGTACATATGAAGGCCCTCGGACACCCTCTCCAATAAATATAATTTTGTTTGCCTGTGTACCATTATTGCAATCTATTGAACCGGCTTAAATATATTTGTCTTTATATACATAGATATATTTTTCCTCCACAAGACGATTCTATATTTTTTTTCGATACTCATTTTATTGTCCAAATTATTTTGAGACAAAAAAAAAAAAACAGTTTTTTTTTGTTCAGAATTAGAGCTTTCAGTTTATATTCTGTATGTGTGAGCAAAAAAAAATACCCAGGCATGCATTTGCATTATATGAGCATCTTATTTTCGATTGATTTTTAAGACAGACCACATCAAAATACCAGTAATCAAAATTTTAAAATACATCCTTAAAAAGAATCGACTTTAACATTAGCCAAGTGCAAATGGAGATCAAGGAAAACGTGTAAAGATAACCACTGGTATATTTCTCTGTAGTTAGTAACTTAAAAAAAACGTTTTTCAGTGGGATTTCAATGCACTAAAACACATGTACATATATTATATACGTTAAGTTAGTATATTTCCTCTGCACCGAACTCATAAATTTATAGTGAAAGTGGTTAAGTTCTTAATAAGTTTATGTTCGGTACTATTTGATAATTCGTACCTTTGTATTTTATGTGTACTAAATTTATAAATCTATATTTTTTCAAAGACGTAAAATTTGATTTTGAAAAGAAATTTCTGCGTTATGTGTGTGAATATTGTAAAACACTAAATACCTGACTGGATATATTTCAACAAGCACATATTTTGACATGCTGTATATAAATTATGCACATGTACCTGAGTATAATGGCATATGAAACATTGCAAAAATTCATGAATCATACATTTATCCTCAAGATTTTTGCTTAGGCCAAAAAAAAAGTAATATGTCTGTTTAGGGTTACCTGACCGAACCTAATCTTTTACCCCTGACACTAATTTTTTTTTCACTTTTCTACAGAAAAAAATAAAAGTCCAAAATTCTATCTTAGACTCCAGTTCCGGCCATTATTTTAGAGTGAAAGAAAAAAAAAACAAATCCTCCCAACCTACCAACCCTATATTTTTGCCAATGTAACCCTAAACAGACATATTTTGTTTTGGGCCTTAGAAATATGTACATCTGTATTCATTAAATATAAATATAAATATTCTTCAAAACTTTCTGTCATATGTGCCGTACGTATTTGTCATACACATGAATTAAAATAAACTTGTTTTCACAAGAACAAATAAGAGCACAAAATGATTTTGGCAGTACTGCCAAAACTCATTATGTTTACATCTATAGTAGGGAAAAATGACTAAAGTGATCATTAGCTGTAATTAGATATGACGCAAAACATAAGATGATTATTCGTATGCATAAACTAGATATGTCTTATTTTGTGATGAGTCAAAAATAACTTGATATTGCTATCAATAAAACACTTAAATAAAGAAATCCAAAATGTTGAAAGATAGGGTAATTGAAATGTCATTGTCGTGCATTGTTTGTCATAGTTTGAGACCGGACATTTTGACTGTTGATTGTGACCAACCTCAAATGAGTCAAATACCCCGTATTCCTCAAACTATTGACCTGGTCCCCTGCTGTTCAAGTTATAGGGGTTTTACTGTATATTTTAATGTTGAAGGATGTAAAGTAACAATACGCACGACGGAGTATGGTTTAACGAATGATCAAGATCTTTTGTATGTGTGTACTTTTCACTTGATGCATAAAAACATTATTTGATGCTCCTTAGTTATTTAATGTTTTTCACAATTTGCTAAATGAAATTCATATTTGCTAAAGAGAAAAAAATAACTTTCGCAACTTTTGCTAAGCAAACTGGAAAGTTAGTGTAAGCCCAGATACTATATTGGTATATCAATGTCATTGCCTCTGTGTGTTATTGTTTATTTTTGTGAATACATTGTCCATACTCTTTTTGTTTGATTTTGATAAGGGGATAGATTGCCTCGAAAATTTGACAACTACAGCACCATGACAAAAGTATTCGCGATTTTTTAAAATGGCGGCTCTGCCGCTCTGTGCGCTTCGGGCGATTAAAGGGGTATAACTCGTACAGAAATGTATATTTTTGGCTAATTTTTTTATATGACGTCGCAGATGACGTAACTGATGTCATTTGTCAAAGACAGACGTCAGCTTACTAAAATACCAACGTAAACAAAGCCACGTAAAGATGGGGAGGAAATCGGCGGAAGTTTCGTCTGATATGAAAAAAGTTATAATAGAAATGAAGTCATACGGACATAAAACTTCAGAGTTGGTGAAGGCAACAGGAATACCAGAATCTATGATTAGATCCATATGGAAAAGGTATTTGGAAAGGGGAACTCTGGAAAACAAAGCAAGAACAGGTAGGCCGTCTAAGTTGTCAACGAGAGACAACATGGCTTTTTCGTTACACAAAAACAAACAGAGGCAAAGTATTGACGGAAATAACTAATGAATTAAATGAAAGATTGGATGTACAAAATACAATAAATAGTCTAACTGTTCAATGATTTCTTCATAAAAAGGATTTGAAGCGCAGAGTTGTCAGAAAAAAGATGGCTGTTTCGGAAGTAAATCGTAAAAAACGTTTAAGCTGGTGTTTAGAAAAAAGACGACTTAGTGTGGAACAATATTGGAAAACTATAATATTTTCTGATGAAAGTCAGGTTGTAATAGGTGATAATCACCGTGTATATGTGTGGAGAACAGCCTGTGAATCTTTTCTACCAGAGTGCATGTGCCCTCCCCGTCAGCGCCGGATATCTGTTATGGTGTGGGGATGCATCACATATTATGGTGTAGGAACTCTTTGTAAAGTTGATAGAAATATAAATGCCCAGAAATACATAAATATACTAGATGACAATCTTTGGCCTGTTATCGCTCAGCATTTCGCCGACAAAATATATAGATTCCAAGACGACAATGCCTCCGTACATCGGGCACATGTTACAAACGAATTTAAGCTGCAAAATAATATACCAACCATTATATGGCCTGCACAATCACCAGACATTAATATTATTGAAAATTTGTGGCTTAGAATCAAAAGCACTTTGCAAAACAACGCCCGGAAAATCGGATCTGCAGACCAGCTGTTTCTAGCGATTTCCGATATATGGGTTTCATTCACTCTGCAATACGTCAGATCTTTATAAATTCAATACCTCGCCGTTTGTTGGCAGTTATCAAGTCCAAAGGTCACCTCACAAAATACTAGGTAAGTGCAATTATTTTAATGTTGTTTATATAACGTTTTCCATCAGCGATGCTTAATGAAATGACGTCCGCCATCTTGGAAAATCGCAAATACTTTTGTCATGGCGCTGTATATTATTATATCAGTTACTGTTGCAACGCGACTACAGTAGCCATACAGGAAAGGAACATGATCTTGCGCAGTAGTCCGCTAAACCTGCCTATATTATTAGGCTTTTTAAATTTAAAAATAAAAAATAAAATAAATTTAAAAAGCCTAATAATATAGGCAGGTTTTGCGACTACTTGCGCGGCACATGATCTTGTGCACTGGTAATTTAATTCAGCTAATTTTAATAAAGTAACAAACTTATTTAGACATAAAAAGTATAGAATGGCAATGTAAATTCTGATACAATCTCAGTTTTTAGTCTAAGGTGCAGACGTACCGTGTTACAATGGGGCGATAGTGGAAGAATGGCGGAAAGTGACTCCTGATTTAAAAAGTCTCCATCGGTTTTTTTTATTTGACATTTTTAAAAATTGCAGTCTGATTTATAATTCAATTATTTTGTTTTTCATTGAAATTAGAATGGTCAGCTAAATAAATTGAATATCATAGTATGATTAAAATTGGATTATAGTGTACTGCGCAAGATCACGTGCCGTGTTTACAGTTCAAACATGGGATAACAGCTGTTAAGTATGGAAGGCCGTTTCCGGATAAAATACCAAAAGTACTTAAGTACATAACTTTAACAACTTAATTAACTTTTATGTCCACTAAAGTGTCTCTTTTTCACACTTAAGTACATCATTTTCGTACTTAAGTGCTAAAATATGTACATAATTGATGTACATAATGGTCAGGTTTTTTCGCACTTAAGTGTTGATTCTAAGCACTTAAAGGCCGGGCACGACCTACTTAAAAAACCGGGTGGTTGGCAATTAAGCCGATAAGGAAGAAGGCGGGACTATACTTATAGTGCATAGAGACCAGCCTCTGGTACAGCTTGTAAACACTACCACATGGGTCTAAACCACATGGTCAGTGTATACTGTAGATGGTGAGGGAAGATTACTGCTAGCATAGAATAGAATAAAATTGTTTTATAAGTGGTATAAGATATTTGTTTGGTATGATAGTGTTTAAAGTTCTATTAAAGAAGTATTTTTTGTAGCCTTTTATTTAATAAAGCAAATTTAAAATCGTACATCATTAAATAAAGTTCCTTTTGTTAGTTATGGAATTATAATAAATGTTTTTTATAATCAGGCTGCATACGATCAAACCTACTTTAGAAAACAACTGAAGAGTTATATATGCATTTTCTTTATAACAATATAATACCAAATTCAACCTTTATAAGGAATGTGCAATGATGAACAATTTTGAATATGTAATCCAAAGCTGAAATGGATGTAATGTATTTAATAGATTACACTCCCTTCACAACATTCCTCTGTAACATGAAACTGAAATTCCATGCCCTTTATTTTCCATCCGGTCAATGCTAAAGACTGACCATCAGTCTCCCTCGAGACACTTAGTAAGGGGTTATAGATAACAAAACTAGGGCATCGTCTGATGGTGATGGAAATTCCCAGAGTTTGTGCAACTTTTGATGCTTGAACACAAACAGGAGACAAATAATATAAGGATTTAGAAATAAGAGTGAACAATGGAAACACCAAGGAAGTAATATGATTTGTGATTTAACAATTAAGGCAAAGATGAGCTTGTGAGTAGGGATTGTTGAAGATTAAGACAGATATGGCGGGAAACGACATACACAGAAAGGACATGTAAAAAGCTGATAATACAAAGGAATGGTTAAATGTTGATGGCTTTGGATACTCCTTAACCACATGAATTTATTCTTAGATGAGAATCACCTCTCATGTAGAAACAAAAAGTGGTTGGTCATCAATGTGTTATAGTGTGAAATCATACCGCCTTTGGGTGAAATATGAACCATTGACTAGAAGCTCTGTGTTGTATTTGATTTGTATCATTAACATTACTGGATTATGGATAGTACATCAACTATGGTATTTACTCTGGTAAATTGGATAAAACCTAGTGTGAGATTCTGGATATTAGCGCCAAAACTGAGATAAGGTAGGGTAACTTGTTTACTCAGCAATGCGTAGCCTAGACCATAGCAACACCAGTGTGTCTGTAAACATCCGCTATAAACTTCCGGTGAGATCAACGGCAAAATTCAAACTTTGATTGACAGGACCCTTATCTTGCCAAATACATTCTATATAAATTGAAATAACTACTAAAAGATAATTTTGATAAGAAAACCATTTACATATTCAGATTCCTTACTAAAATATGAATTGCCATGACAGAAATTAATATAAAGGTGTTAATGAAAAACATGAAATAAAAGAAAATCTTTCTCTGAAGTGAGAGCTGCCAAAATTTTGTATTTCCAGCCATTTTCTCAAGTTGTCTCCCTTTTATACCCCGTGCCCGGCCTTTAAGTAAAAAGTATACATAATGACATAATTGTTTAACTTCATTATGTATTTGCCTTTTGCCATTATGTACCATGTAAACATGCGCTGGCATGTGTTGAAATTTAACTCACCACGTGCAACGCCGTTACACGAGTCCCAACAGATCTGGGCAAGTTCCGCTTGAGATGTGGCTTCTGTTTCTTCTATTGCTACATGCCATCTCTGAATTTAATTCCCTATAGATATCCTAGGATGCTATCGATTCCATTATAATTTCCTCCACTTTGTTGCCGATTCAGACATATTTTTTTTATCTTACACGCTTTCGTTCGATCTGCAGCCATTTTGTTTACTTTTCGTGCGTAACAATGCGCATGCGCGAAACTTCGACAAACACAATCCATCGCAGCTTTATTTGCATACTATTTTGTCTGACGGACACCGTAATAAATCAAGGATTTCCTTCAATTTTGTATTCAAGACACATTTATTCAATCTCAAACGCATAAAGAAATTAAATTGAGGTATTTTTGATATGTTTTTACATCTTTTCTTACGTTTATCGGATTTTACAAAAAAAAATGTTTATTTGGTTGGGCGAAACCTCCCTTTAAGACTTATAGTTATATACGCCACAATGTGGCATTTCAACACAAATGTCATCAAAAAATCAAATCTAAATCTTCATCAATGAAATTCAAGTTTGAAATAAGATGAACTTCAGTCTTATTGGGATTAAAAGATGCAAGCGATGCTTTTGCCCACCTGTTTATCTTATCTAAATCGCTATTAAGTACATATTCAATTTCTCTGCATGAAGATGAGGATTTTAATAGTTTTATCGTCTGCAAAAAGACATGTAGAAGATTCAAGCTCGGCAATATTGTTCAGAAAAATGACAAAAAGAAGAGGACCGAGTATTGAGCCTTGAAGGACTCCAGCCTTAATCATACCTATTTCAGATAATGGATTATTGTTATTACTTTTTGTTATCGGAAAAATAAGATAATTTTCCAACCATAACAAGAATTATCCTGAAATACCATTGTTATTTTACAAGTTCACCTTTGTGCCAGACCCAGTCATAAGCTTTTGAAATATCACAATAAACTTACAAGTAATTTTTTTCTCTTCCATAGGTACTACACTGGAACACAAGCAGCATATACATGGCTAGGTACTAGAATACATGCACTATACATATATGGGTACTGGAAACACAAGCACCATACATATCTAGGATCTAACGTCATTGTACCCAAATTGATACTGTACCCAAATTGATACCCTAATTGAAAAAAATTACCTAAAACATTTGTGTTGTTAAAGTTTACCTCATTTCTCAGTGATGATATCAAAGATACATTCAGTATAGTTCAGTTTAATAAACACAACTGCATCCCCTTTAGAAAATAAGATTACAAAAATCTATATACATTGATTTTTCTTAATTTTATGAAAATTTTCTTGCTGGGTATCAATTTGGGTACACATCATGTGACAAAACTAGAAATTTCGACACATGCTATTAATCGTTTTAACAGTAAAAATAAGCACTGTAATAACAAAAACAAAGCATCAAAATAAAGTTTTTATGCTCTTTTTGAAAACAAAACAGAAAAAAAAAGTGAAGCACACCAAGCAACAAATGTCATATAAGAGAAATCTGAGTGTATTGGTATCAATTTGGGTACATTAGCACCATACATGGCTAGGTACTAGAATACATGCACCATACATATATGGGTACTGGAACACAAGCACCATACATATCTAGGTTCTAGAACACAAGCACCATATATGGCTAGGTACTAGAATACATGCACCATACATATATATTTAAACTTGCTAGGCTTGTTCACTATACGCAAGTACTAGCCGATTTTGTTTACCATAACTGCATGGTAACATTGAACTTTGAACTTGCGTATGAAAATGTTCTATGCAACGTAAAGGGGCTACTTTTTTAAGGAAACACATGGCTTTGTTTACATTTTGACGCAACATTACGTGTGTATTGTTGTTTTTCATAGAAATTAGGAAAAATATGAACAATGCATATATGTTTTATATTTAAACATAATACAAACATTTTTTTAAATTAACAATTGTATAAAGAAACGGGAAAAATATCCCGACCGGGGCGACGTGCCCCATAGAATATATTCTTATAGGAATTGCTCCATACAAGCATGGTTAACATAAAAACGAAATCCAATCCCTATATAGGTACTAGAACACAAGCACCATACATATCTAGGTACTACAACATACATATCTAGGTACTAGAACACGAGCACCATACATATATGGGTACTAGAACACAAGCACCATACATATTTAAGTACTAGAACACTAGCACCATACATATCTAGGTACTACAACATACATATCTAGGTACTAGAACACGAGCACCATACATATATGGGTACTAGAACACAAGCACCATACACATATGGAACTAGAACACAAGCACCATACATATCAAGGTACTAGAACACTAGCACCATACATATCTAGGTACTAGAACACTAGCCCCATACATATGTAGGTACTAGAACACTAGCACCATACATATCTAGGTACTAGAACACAAGCACCCTATATATCTAGGTACTAGAACACTAGCCCCATACGTTTCTAGGTTCTAGAACACAAGCACAATATATATCTAGGTTCTTGAACACGAGCACCATACATATCTAGGTACTACAACATACATATCTAGGTACTAGAAACACGAGCAACATACATAGATGGGTATTAGAACACAAGCACCATACATATTTAGGTACTAGAACACTAGCACCATACATATCTAGGTACTACAACATACATATATAGGTACTAGAACACGAGCACCATACATATATGGGTACTAGAACACAAGCACCATACACATATGGAACTAGAACACAAGCACCATACATATCAAGGTACTAGAACACTAGCACCATACTTATCTAGAACACAAGCTCCATACATATGTACGTGCTAGAACATTAGCACCATACATATTTAGGTACTAGAACACAAGCACCATACATATGTAGGTACTAAAACATTAGCACCATACATATTTAGGCACTAGAACACAAGTACCATACATATGTAGGTACTAGAACACTAGCACCATACATATGTAGGTACTAGAACACAAGCACCGTACATATCTAGGTACTAGAACACAAGCACCATACATATGTAGGTACTAGAACACCTAGCACTATACATATCTAGGTACTAGAACACAAGCACCATACATATCTAGGTACTAGAACACGAGCACCATACATATCTAGGTACTAAAACACTAGCACCATACATATCTAGGTACTAGAACACTAGCACCATACATATCTAGGTACTAGAACACTAGCACCATACATATCTAGGTACTAGAACACAAGCACCATACATATCTAGGTACTAGAACACAAGCACCATACATATCTATGTACTACACTAACACATTTGTAGAAAATGTTTTAACAGGTGCATATTTCTTACAAGAAAAACGATGGCCATAGGACAATACCCTGTTGAACTCAACAATTGGACAGTGAAATTCACAATAGTTCATAATTATGTAATATTAAACTCAACGTTTTTACCTGCAGATGACCACCCATTGGCCAATGACAATTTAGTGGAAAATCAGAGCATATATAATATAGCTAATTAATAGCATTTCAATATACAATGTAGTTGCATTCCCGACCATATAATATCATATTAACGCTAATGTTTAAATAAATTAATAAACTCAAGCAATAAATCTGATGGGAATTAATTTAGTGTTTAAACGTAATCAGTGTTAATTATAAAATGAGAAAGAAAACGATGTGGATGCACGGGAGTACGGGAGTCTATGCGAGTCTAAACTTTCGTTTTTCTTTACCTTCACAACGTAAACTGCCACGTACTACTACGGAGCCCGCGAAGGGACATGGAAATATATTTATTAATCCGTGCACACGTATTGTCAATCAGTTCGCACGGATTACTAATCCGTGCACACGGTTTACTAATCCGTGCACACGGTTTGTCTATCCGTCCGCACGGTTTGTCAATCCGTTCGCACGGATTACTAATCCGTGCACACGGTTTGTCAATCCGTGCACACGGTTTGTCAATCCGTGCACACGGTTTGCCAATCCGTCCGCACGGTTTGTCAATCCGTGCACACGGTTTACTAATCCGTGCACACGGTTTACCAACCCGTGCACACGGTTTGCCAATCCGTCCGCACGGTTTGTCAATTCGTTCGCACGGATTAGTAATCCGTGCACACGGTATGTGAATCCGTGCACACGGTTTACCAATCCGTGCACACGGTTTGTCAATCCGTGCACACGGTTTGTCAATCCGTGCACACGGTTTGTCAATCCGTCCGCACGGTTTACTAATCCGTGCACACGGTTTGACAATCCGTCCGCACGGTTTACCAATCCGTGCACACGGTTTGACAATCCGTCCGCACGGTTTACCAATCCGCCTATAATTAGACTAGATCTATGCACTGGGATTACTATCTTCACTGGACAAGGGTTCAATTCAATTCTAAGGGTTAACACGGACTTGTATTAAGGATTACACGGTCATAGAAGGTAAAGACATGCAACTTTCTCTTATATAACCTCTTTGGTCAATTCTTTGTATTATTTTGTTAGGGAGAATAGCTGTATTCTACTTCTTACTTCGTGTTAATGTAATCAAAATGATGTGAGAAAACATACCAGGTGTACAATTGTCACGTTTTTCTTCGAGTTTATACGACGTTCTTATACAATATTGTTATATATAAATTTAGAAGATAATGGCTTATAATTAAATCCAGATTTTGGGATACATATGATAAAATGTGGTATTACAGTGTATTGTCTGAAGTTTATGCAAAATATTGTATTTTTTCTGTTACAGGTATGGATGACGGATGTACGTGTATGCCATTGGACAAGCGATATTTCGTCAAATATATCCATAGAATCGCTTGATTAAAAATCATAACTTCAGTTTTGATGTGGAATATGTCCATTGGTCATTGGGATAAATCATTTAAGTCCTTTTAGCAACCCAGAGTTTCTGCAAGCTTAAAATACCCCTATAGATATTATCCACGGTGACACAACGGGCTTAGTAAACTGTTAAGTACAGTGCAGATAATTGTCAGAAATAATGAATGATCTTAGTTCCTGACCAATGAAGGGACTGTCTTCACGGAAATACAAGTGAATATAAGACATCGTTTTAAATAGATGGAACAACGTCTTAGAATGTGACGTGACAGTCGGGGAAAACTGTGTACCTTCGATATATGAGTAGTGCCTTATTATGCCATAGCCATCGAAAAGCAAGTTTCGAACTGGCAATTTATATAATTAGGGGCAGCATGCCAGCTGACGCCTGATTCACAGGGACATGAGAATTAGTTACACTTTATATAACCATGGACACACCAGAGTGCCCACAGACCATTTTAGATGTTTTAGAGGCTAGATAAAAAAAATAGGTAAAAATCCAACGCATGCTCCATATTAAATAGTCAACTATTGACTGTTGACATGGTCCTCTTAAATAGTAACCCCATGTACTATGTAAGGACTAGTTCTTTCGATACCTCTCGGATCACATCTCATACCGAGTGTGTTCCGAATATATATAGTTCCGAGTGTGTAGACGACCGCCATTTTTCCGACCCATCACTTTTCGCTTCGTGCACATAGAACTAGGAATAGTAAGAGAGAACCGTCTGATAGCTGATCACTTCATGGGAAACAGGTGGGTATATATGTAGGCCTTATATAATGTCATGAAATTCATAAGAATAATCGATTACGATATAAAAATAGGCATAGGAAAAGTTCTGATATGTCAAGACCTTGGGCTACATGTATGATTCATGTCGCTGTTTTGCCGTCTGGAACCTCCAAATATTAGCCAGATGCTAATCAGTACCAATACAAGGGTTTCAAGATATGAAAACAATTCTTACCTAGTATGTAAAATTATCTAAAATAAGATTTACAGAGATGGACCTTTAATTAGTCAAATCATCCAGTGATTGTGTCCAATGTGACAAGATATTTTGACATGATCATGATCTTTTTGTTGTCACAATCTTTTTGTTGTCACAATTGATAAGTTCTGCATTGTTTATATTAGCTCGAGATACTCTGGCCCTAACACCAGACTTAGACATTATGGCAGATACATTGTATACGTAGATGTCTGGCGTAGGGCCAGAGCGCAGTAGTACTCGAAAACCTGGAATAAGCCGACACCGTTTGGTAGCGGGACAGGTCATCTCCGATTCAGACTTACAAAAGATTACCACCGAGAATCGCCACTTACCTTAGTTTTTTCAACAAATGAATAATCTATCTACTCCTAGCCATCAGTTTCATCACGCATGCATGTTCTATAGTGTCAACACAGTAGTTTCTTTTCCGCAACTTTAAATTTCCCTCGTCGTTGTCGCCATTTTCTCGTAGTATGCATATCACCTTTATCTTGACGGATTGCTATATTTGGGTAGATATAATATTCATTTGTTGAATAGACTAACGTTAGTGGTGCTTCTCAGTGGTCAGTCTGAATCGGAGATGACCTGGCCCGATACCAAACGGTGTCGGCTTATTCCAGATTTTCGAGTACTACGTATACTGTGCTCTGGCCCTACGCCAGACATCTATCTGTCATAATGTCTAAGTCTGGTGTCGGGGCCAGAGTATCTCGGGCTATGTTTAATTAAGTATATTTTGATACGACATTTGATATAAGGTGTGGCTACATATATACAGCCTGGCGATCAGTCAATCAACGAAGGGTAGGACTAATCCACTGTAAATTGCAAATTACACAGGGGCAGATGACTTGTTTATTAGTCTCACCTGATATTTATGTGATAAAATTAATGATGTGTTCCATTGTGATTCAGGTTGTTTTTTGTTTTCTAGGGAGAAATTTACCTCTGAAATGGCAGAGATGACTGACAAGAAGGTCAAAAAGAACTGGAAGGTCATGAAAGTATCACTAGAAAAAGTGGCTGCCATTCTATATGAATCAAAGAAAATATTAGTTGTAAGGTGAAGGTCAAAGTATAGGGGACAGCAAGGTAAATGTCAAAGTACAGGGGACGGTAAGGTAAAGGTCAAAGTGTAGGAAAGGTCAAAATGTAGGGGACAGTTAGGTATAGGTCAAAGTGTAGGAAAGCATAAAGTAATATCAAAGTAAAGGGAAAAGGAAGGCCAAAGTCAAAGGATAGGGGACAGAGTAAGGTAAAGGTCAAAGTGTAGAGTACAGTAAGGTAAAGGTCAAAGTGTATGAGACTAGAAGGTAAAGGTGAAAGTGAAACAGACTAGAAAATAAAGGTCAAAGTGTAGGAGACTAGACGGTAAAGGTCAAAGTGTAGGGGACAGTAAGTTAAAGGTAAAAGTGTAGGAAAGCATAATGTAAAGGTCAGAGTTTAGGGGACAATTAGGTAAAGGTCAAAGTGTAGGAAAGGGTAAGGTAAAGGTCAAAGGGTAGGGGACAGTAAGGTAAAGGTCAAAGGGTAGGGCACTGTACGGTAAAGGTCAAAGGGTAGGAGACAAGAAAATAAAAGGTTGAAGTGAAGGAGAATAGGTCAAAGTGTAGGAACGCTAGGGCTGAAACGATTAGTAATTTTTGTATTCGATTATTCGGTCACATGTAATCGATTACTATTCGATTAATCGTTTGAATTGAAGGCAACTATATTGTTTACTACTGACTACTGAAAACGTCCGCCATGTTTATCAACTAATAATAACACCTAACGTTACCGTATAATATGACAGAGGACATGCCTTATATAATATAAGCCTACCAACAAATAAGAAAAGATTTATTGACAAAACAAACGTATTTTATCCCAAATTAGCTCTGAATTCCGTTCCTGTGTTGTCTTCCGTAACATCGTTTAAATCAAGTCTGCTAACCCGCTGTTTTGACGTGACCTTCACACGTACGACTAATCAACCAAATCTGGCCGCCACGGAGCGACATGACCAAATTTTCGCCAATGAACTTTTTTATTTCCGTGATCAAAAAAATAAAATAAATCAACAACTCTTATATTCAATTAGAATATGAACAAAAACTTTCTTTTTATATGATAAACACATGCAATAGTAAAATTTAAATGTTCAAGATTACTGCTCCTTCCGCTCCCGAGCTGCAGGTAGGGCGTTAGAATTGTACCTGCTGCCCCTATTGCATGATCGTAAGAGGCGACTAAATTTAGGATCTTATCTTTTCTTTCTTCCTAAATTACTTTATTCTTCCTAACGTCTCCCTTGACACCACCTCACTTTTGGCTTTTAGTTGAGCGCTCGCCCCTGTGAGGAAGGCTCTGGGTTCTGTCCCCTGGCCGAGACACACCAAAGTCTATAAAAGTGGTAGTTTCTGCTCCTGCTTAGCGCTCAGCATACAGGGAGTGGGACGACTGGTTCGCCCGTTGTCAGTATAATGTGACCGGGTGGGGTGTGTTTCTTGGTGTCTTCGGCGGCATGCTTCAGTGATATAGCACTATAAAAAGGGCAACAGATCCACTATACAAGAAGTCACAACACAAACATACCGCAGTCTCCCAGTACACTCACCTCGCACAACATACACGCAACACACCGCATACATGGGAGGCCGTCCTTACATGACCATAGCTGTTAATAGGACGTTAATAAATCAAACAAACAAACAAATCCCGAGCGTCCCGGCGGCGATTAGGCCTCCGTGACGTAACAACATGGAGTCGATCGCTAGTGAAAATTGGCGAACAGCGTGTTGCAAGCTTTCTCATGACATCCACTTTTTCATTGATTAATGACTTTAACATCCACAGAGACGTAATTTAACAAGTATTTCTCACATCATTTATGTTTTGTTGAGTTCAAAACATGTACATAAAGAGATGAAACTCCAGTCGGAATGGCTTACTCAGAAATCCATGATCTGTCAACGTGTTTAGTCAGCTTACAATGCACTGGCTATGCATGTTACGATTAACGATTAATAAAATCTTTAATCGATTATCAGCAATTCGCTTCATTAATCTAATCGCCTCCGATTATTCGACTAATCGTTTCAGCCCTAAGGAACGCATAAGGTAAAGGTCAAAGTGTAGGGGACAGTAAGGTAAAGGTCAAAGTACATGGGACATAAAGGTAAAGGTCAAAGTGTAGGAAAGCATAAGGTAATGACAAAGTGTAGGGGACAGGAAGGTAAAGGTCAAAGTGTAGGAAAGCGTAAAGTAATGTCAAAGTAAAGAGGAAAGGAAGGTCAATGTCAAAGGATAGGAGACAGTAAGGGAAAGGTCAAAGTGTAGGAGACCAGAAAGTAAAGGTCAAAGTGTAGGGGAATGTAAGGTAAAGGTCAAAATATAGGTGACAGTAAGATAAAGGTCAAATTATAGGGGACAGTAAGGTAAAGGTCAAAGTACAGGGGACAGTAAGGTAAAGGCCATAGTGCAGGAACGCATAAGGTAAAGGTCAAAGTGTAGGGGACAATTAGGTAAAGGTCAAAGTGAAGGAAAGTGTAAAGTAATGTCAAAGTAAAGAGGAAAGGAAGGTCAATGTCAAAGGATAGGGGACAGTAAGGTAAAGGTCAAAGTGTAGGAGACCAGAAAGTAAAGGTCAAAGTGTAGGGGAATGTAAGGTAAAGGTCAAAATATAGGTGACAGTAAGATAAAGGTCAAAGTATAGGGGACAGTAAGGTAAAGGTCAAAGTACAGGGGACAGTAAGGTAAAGGCCATAGTGCAGGAACGCATAAGGTAAAGGTCAAAGTGTAGGGGACAATTAGGTAAAGGTCAAAGTGAAGGAAAGTGTAAAGTAATGTCAAAGTAAAGGGGAAAGGAAAGTCAATGTCAAAGGATAGGGGACAGTAAGGTAAAGGTCAAAGTGTAGAGTACAGTAAGGTAAAGGTCAAAGTGTAGGGGACAATTAGGTAAAGGTTAAAGTGAAGGAGACTAGAAGGTAAAGGTCAAAGTGTAGGGGACTAGAAGGTAAAGGTCAAAGCATAGTGGACAGTAAGGTAAAGGTCAAAGTGTAGGTGACAGTTAGGTAAAGGTCAAAGTGTAGGGCACTGAAAAGTAAAGGTCAAAAGTGTAGGGGACAGTAAGGTTAAGGTCAAAGTGTAGGAAAGCATAATGTAAAGGTCAAAGTGTAGGAAAGTGTAAGGTAAAGGTCAAAGTGTAGGGCACTGAAAAGTAAAGGTCAAAAGTGTAGGAGACTAGAAGGTAAATGTCAAAGAGTAGGAAAGCGTCAAGTAAAGGTCAAAGTGTAGGTGACAATCAATCATATCTGATATCAAACATCATATGAAATTGAATCCTACTTTAACATGATGTTAGTTTCAAGACCAATCAGATAAGCTTTGAGAAAACTTTCTATTTCTACATTACTGCTCTTAAAGCTTATAAATAATCACCTTTTGAACAACTGAACCTTGATTATTAATAACACCTGACCTATATCCTTCTAGAAGCAAACTTCCTTAAAATACATAAGATGAAACATTAATATCAATCATTTCATATTTTTGATTACTAATTTAAAAGGAAATACTCCTGAAACCAGATATTTCATTTCATTTAGAATAGAAGTGTCTTTTGTATAACACTTTGACTTGAATATGATATTGGATAACAGATATCCTAAATCTAAGATGGTGTTCACTTATCGCTAGATAATTTTTACTCTCATTACAGGATGTTATGGTGATCGTGAAAATTTGTGATCATGATGACATGCTGACCAGACCTTCTTCAATGACAAAGGCACTGCAACCAGAGACATCAGTAGAGGTAACTGATGTTGAAGGTACTTTATAATATGGTAAATTTGAGATATGTTTGTTGGTCACTGCCAGGTTAATTTCTTACTCAGGCCAGATGCATTAATTCATTGATAGTTATTTATACTAGTTTTTGAACTATTGTCACTCAAAGACACCTAGTTAAAGGCCCACTACCTTACCAAAATGGCTTTTGATTTTAAAATGGAAATGTAAAATGAGATTGATACTTTTGTAGACTTGCACAATACTACACATATCACCAACTTCTGAACAATTTGATTAAAATAGATAAAATATTAAGTTTAATAATACGGGTCGTTTATGTTTCCCGCCGTCATCCTAAATACGGCGCGGTAGTTGACTATCACTGCGCCGGACGGCAAAACAGCGAAATGACTCTCTACTGTTATCATATATTACGGAGGAAATCTTGCATATGTTTGGTATTGTAAGCTCATCTAAGGCCATCGGCATATATTTTATGATGTTATTAATGTTTTTAAGAGACCTTAATGTTTTACTCAGGAAAGGTAGTGGGCCTTTAATAAAATATTGGATTTTTTGGAAATTTTGCCGTTTAGACCATGTACACAAGAGATTAAAGCCATAATTTCCTTATGAGGTGTTTGATATATGGATGTTTGCAGAATTTATTTTCCAGTGGCCGTCTTTAAAAATATACCAGTTATAATTAATTAGAATCATATTTTCAGAATAGAAATGTAGCTTTAGGACAAAATTTGCATCTGGCAACTTGCTACATATATTGATTGATTTTATTTTAAATCTGTATAATCCGGAAATCTGTCCATACCAGCCAATTATGCTTGTTCTGATGACATGCGGTTTAGATAAGTTATACTGTATATATGAAATGCAAAAGTGGATCCAATATCCTTCTGGGATGATAAATCATGGCTGACTGTCCTCTCCATTTGTGGCACAGCTAATTTGGAACTATTAGGATTTGACAAAATTGGTGGTAACCAATTTAATTAATGACATATATTAATGTATATACAGGAATATATATACATTGGGTTATATTTACACAACATGAAGCATGTACATTGTTGATAGCTCAATTTATGTCAAGATTGCACTACAACCAAACAATTATGGTAATAAACAGAGGACTACACATATTTATCTTTAGAGAAAAGATCTTCAAATATTGTATGCAATTTAACATAATCTTATAAGAGTAGATGTGATAAGTAAAGTTTAATCTCATTCTTTTTCAATTTTATTTGTATTTTTTCAGTTTCATTACTTGTGGATGCCATCGGGAAAGTCACTTGAACACAGCAGTAATAGATCACTCGCACAGACAGCATGTTATAGGCCATATTTCTGAGAAAGCCTAATTGGTGAAGCTCAAGATGGTATGGATATATCTTCAACTCATTTGATGACAAAAACATTGGAAAGTCATGCATTACAACACATATCAATCTGGTAAACTTGTTATGCAGAATGTATATATACCAGGTACATGGAATTTGATAATTTGGAAAGGGCTTGCATGTTAATAGGCATATCCTAGACCTGATGTCCAATCCATCTGATGTACATTTGTATGTAAAAACTATAAAATCTTCTTGAAATTGAAATACATGTTGTCAACCACTAGGTAAACAAGCTTACGTACCTATATCATGGATATCAGAAATATTGTTTGCTTTCATCAAGAGATTTTGCATATTATTGAAACTTATTATCTTTGAATTAACAGAAAATCTTCAGAAACTGGAAGGATAGCGACAGTAGATGCTCGGGAAAATTACATCACCAGTTTACTGAGCTACATCTGTGTCCTGCCCATTTGGTAAATAACTTAAATTGTATTGAATGTATATAGTTGAAATAATTTTGTTCTTATATCCCCTGCAACAGAGTTAGGGTATACTGGAATCATTACTTCCCTGGATGTCTGTCTTTCCACCTAGATGTCTGTATCTGCAAATATTGTCCTGACAACTGAACTGTACCAATTCTAATGAAGCTTCACAGTAATGTTGGGGACCATGTGTAGATATGCAAGAACACTTTTTTTCCCAAATAAATTAATTGCTAATGTAACCAGGTCAATATACACAGGTTTTGTAATATACTGTGAAATCATTAATTTTTGTGGGGGTTTGATTTTAATAAATGTATACCAATGTCATGTAAGTTTATGCGTTCATACATTGTAGCATGACAAGTTCAAAGATGGAAAGTATTCTTCAAACAAAGATAGTTTTCAAAATTTCGTAGACTTTATCTACATGTACCAAAGTATAAATTATTGAGTATATCTTGCATCAATCAATATGACACAATAATTGTTTGATGGAAACGCCTGTAAAAACTCTGGTTGAGTACCGCCTCTAGCATGTGATTGTATCCACTTGGGCGATCAAACAGTACAGGTGACAGTGTCGACTGTGTATTTTAACGGAAATGTGTGAGGTTTTCTCCACAAATTTAAGTGCCAACAAATAGTAAAATTTTAGAATCTATGAAAATTGAGCCCGACAAAAATAGATGATTTCACAGTAGACAATAAATCTTAGACTAATTAAATCAATCTTGTTTAAACCTGGTGGTCAAATAATGTAACACATGCATATGGATGCCTATAATTCACACGTCATATTGTTTAATAAAATCATTGTTTAATATTAATAATGGTTACCTAGGAAACACAGTATACATATACCACATACATTCACAAGTATAAATGAGGTAAATGCAGTTATAGTTATAAATATAAAAATGTTTTGTGTGCTTGTTGAGTCACTATGGATAAAAAATATTGAATTAAACTTTGCCTTTTGTCAACATAGGTATACCTATGCATATTTATTTATTTATTTACAAGCATGCAGATTTGAAGTGCTCCTGGATGAACATTTCAAGCTTCCCAAGACTGACACTACTCTTTGCTGAAGTTGAAAATTTTGTTCAGGAGCAGTCTACCAGGGTGATCAATTGTCGGTCAATTAAGAGATGTGGCTCAAGGATGTTTCGGAGGATTCCATTGAAGAAAGGAATAGCACATTTGGTCTTTTCTCAAAACTATAGATATATATTATGTAACGTTATACGGCAAATACAAATAATATGAATGCTCACATAGTCACAATTCACCCAGAATTACATTTGGTTAATTTCAGAATAATATCAAGTACAAATTTCTTAAAAATAACACAGTAGGTTAAAAAGTTGTAAAACAGAAACGTAAAACTATTTCTGAAGAAAGTAGATTAATACAATGGATGAAGCCTGGGTGGATAATGTTATCTGTACTTTGAATAAGATATCAAGAAGAAAAGCTATAGAGCTAGAAAGAAATTTTTACATAGTTTTATCAATTGTGAAGAGAAGGTTTATTTTCTTTGCCAACTGAACATGTCTCAGCTACGATGGCCAACAGCGGCTGGCAAAAAAAAACTCCTACAAAACGTTTTTTGTACTTAAATAGTCATTGATATTTAAGTACAATTTTTATTTTCTAAAAATATTTTTTGTCATGAAAAATAATTATGTACAAAATAATTATGTAGTTAAGTTAAATGGACATTTAAACCTTTGGTATATAAAGATATATAAAAGGGATAATAATTAGGCAAAAAATAGAGATTATGACCTGTTTATTACCGCTTACATTTTGTGACTTTTATGAACTTTCTCAAATATAGATAAAATTAAGTCCACTAAGAAACCAGTATTAATTCATTGTCTATGACACAGTCTATGTTTTAAGCAAGCCAAATGGAACATTCATTGTTGAATTCCTTATCTGAAAGATTAATTGTACACCTGAGAATAGGAAGATTCCATTTAAATACAGGGTTTAGCATCAGACCTGGGTTTTTTTTTACATAAATATGTGATAAAAATTTGTCACGACAAAAAATATTTTTAGAAAATATTTTTTTGTACAAAATTATTTTTCATGACAAAAAACATTTTTAGAAAATAAAAGTTGTACTTAAATATCAATGAATATTTAAGTACGAAAAACGTTTTGTAGGAGTTGTTTTTTGCCGGCCGCTATCGGCCATCGTACTCGGCTGTATAGACTGGGTGTTTTTAATGTCATTCCTGTTTGTTCATATAGGCCTAGTTTCCCAAGATTCAACATTTTTTTAGTCCACTATATCTGATTCAAATTGTGATTTGTCCATGATCTGTTCATCTGTCCTTCCTTCTGTCTTTTCTGCCATATTAAACAATTCTTGTTATAACTATTTCCCAGAAAGTACAAAAGAGGTCTATCTCAAATTTCATATGTAGGTTTGCCTTGGTGACTAGTTTTGCATATTGTATTTTATTATTGATTGGATAACAAAATGGCCAACTAGCAGCCATTTTGGATTTTGACAATTATCACTATTTTTCAGAAAGTATTGAAGGTATCTATTTGCTAAAAATTTAAACTTCTTCAACATATATTAATTAGCATCAGGTCATAGATAATAGGTTTTTTTATGTCATATTTTGTTTTTAAAAGTTATTTGCTATAGCTATCAAATGTATAATTATCATAAGAGTCAATATTATTCTATTATGGCCCTTTCCCTCGGAACTGTTCTCCTATAGTGTTGTCTGGCGAGGTATAGTCCCCGAGTCGAAGACAAGGGCACTATACCTCGCCAGACAACACTATAGGAGAACAGTTCCTGAGGGAAAGGGCAATAATAGATTTAGTACGTCACATGACATTCATTATGACGTCATATATTTGGTCGCGAGTTCATTCCCGGGGGACTATACTTTGGTATAGTTCCCGTAGTCAGGTATAGTCTCCCGTAGTCAAGAAGGACAGGGAACTGTCGCAAAATAGACCATGGCTGTTATCCAATCGCATTCCTAGTAATTATCATGTGATGTACTAAATATATATAATTCACATCTATAATAAGAACCCTGTCTTAAATTTACCCGAAATAGTTCGTTTTATTTCATCAAATTGTAAAATAACTCATTTTTTTCAACTATACTATCATGTTTCAATTTATAAACATCTCATTAATTTTCTTTTCCAATGGATGTGTGGAGTGCATACAGTCTCATTTGAATAATATGTTTCATATAACATTATGTATCATATTGTATTGATAGTCTGAGTATAAATCCCATTTGATATAGTTATACATGTAGTTGACCATTTTGCAAACGTAACATGTTATATGGTTAGTTTTGCACATTACCTATCTGTCTTTTCCTAAGTGAGGGTGTGGGACGAGGGTGCTTTCACAGTATTTAATCATTCTTCAGTGATGCATAACTTAATTTGTACATTATTATTACATTATGTAGTTGAATAAACTATAACTAAACTTATTACAAAGTCTTTGTATGTTTGTATAAGTATTAAGCCACTACATTTGCATATAACAGAGTAAGCTCCCTTGCGGGAAGGTATTTCTTGTTATGTCATTATTTAAGTATAACAGAACGCTTGCAAACATATGACATCTCAATCAATACCTACCCACAAGTGCATATAACTCTGTAATATGCAAATAGAGAATGCAACGGTTATAACAAACCTTTGGGGACCACCTGATTCACTTCGATATACACATAGATTGTTATACACATATTACAGATAACTAAAAGGAACCTTGAAACGAAAATTACTATAACATGGAAACATAGACGCATGAATTCACTGTAAGCAAGTTCATTATTAACGTGGTTTACACTATATTAACCTTATGCAACCAACTTCTAGAGGTTATAATGGAACAAAGAAGATCAATGAAGATCCGTCTGCGGTGACCTAAAAACATCAAATATAGATGTTACAGCTTATTAGTTTAACGTCTTATTAAAACCAGAGTCATGTAAGGACATGCAAGGTTTGTTGATGGAGGTAGGCCGGAGTACCCCGAGAAAAACCACCGCCCAGTAGTCGATTTGGTGGTAAACACACCTTATTAAGATCAAATACAGACATCATGTGGTGACAAGTCGTTGTGGTGGTATACACACCTTATTAAGATCAAATACAGACGTTGTCATCTTGTAACAGGTCGATGTGGTGGTATACACACCTTATTAAGTTCAAATACAGACGTTGTCATGTGGTGACAAGTCTATGTGGTGGTATACAAACATTATTAAGATCAAATACAGACGTTGTCATGTGGTGACAAGTCGATGTGGTGGTATACACGCCTTATACACACCAAATACAGACGTTATCATGTGGTGACAAGTCGATGTGGTGGTATACACGCCTTATACACACCAAATACAGACGTTATCATGTGGTGACAAGTCGATGTGGTGGTATAAACACCTTATTCAGATCAAATACAGACGTTGTCATGTGGTGACAAGTCGATGTGGTGGTATAAACACCTTATTAAGATCAAATACAGACGTTGTCATGTGGTGACAAGTCGATGTGGTGGTATACACACCTTATTCAGATCAAATACAGACGTTATCATGTGGTGACAAGTCGATGTGGTGGTATACACACCTTATTAAGATCAAATACAGACGTTTTCATGTGGTGACAAGTCGATGTGGTGGTATACACGCCTTATTCAGATCAAATACTGACGTTATCATGTGGTGACAAGTCGATGTGGTGGTATACACACCTTATTCAGATCAAATACAGACGTTATCATGTGGTGACAAGTCGATGTGTGGTGGTATACACACCTTATTAAGATCAAATACAGACGTTATCATGTGGTGACAAGTCGATGTGGTGGTATACACACCTTATTAAGATCAAATACAGACGTTGTCATGTGGTGACAAGTCGATGTGGTGGTATACATACCTTATTTAGATCAAATACAGACGTTGTCATGTGGTGACAAGTCGATGTGGTGGTATACATTCCTTATTAAGATCAAATACAGACGTTGTCATGTGGTGACAAGTCGATGTGGTGGTATACACACCTTATTAAGATCAAATACAGACGTTGTCATGTGGTGACAAGTCGATGTGGTGGTATACATACCTTTATTAAGATCAAAAACAGACGTTGTCATGTGGTGACAAGTCGATGTGGTGGTATACACACCTTATTAAGATCAAATACAGACGTTGTCATGTGGTGACAAGTCGATGTGGTGGTATACACACCTTATTAAGATCAAATACAGACGTTATCATGTGGTGGTATAAACATCAAATACAGACGTTATCATGTGATGACAAGTCGATTTGTAGGTATATACACCTTATTCAGATCAAAAGCAGACGTTGTCATGTGATGACAAGTCGATTTGGTGGTATAAACACCTTATTCAGATTAAATACAGATGTTGTCATGTGGTGACAAGTCGATGTGGTGGTATAAATACCTTATTAAGATCAAATACAGACGTTGTCATGTGGTGACAAGTCGATGTGGTGGTATACACACCTTATTAAGATCAAATACAGACGTTATCATGTGGTGACAAGTCGATGTGGTGGTATACACACCTTATTAAGATCAAATACAGACGTTATCATGTGGTGACAAGTCGATTTGGTGGTATACATACCTTATTAAGATCAAATACAGACGTTGTCATGTGATGACAAGTCGATTTGGTGGTATAAACACCTTATTCAGATTAAATACAGATGTTGTCATGTGGTAACAAGTTGATGTGGTGGTATAAATACCTTATTAAGATCAAATACAGACGTTGTCATGTGGTGACAAGTCGATGTGGTGGTATACACACCTTATTAAGATCAAATACAGACGTTATCATGTGGTGACAAGTCGATGTGGTGGTATACACACCTTATTAAGATCAAATACAGACGTTGTCATGTGGTGACAAGTCGATGTGGTGGTATACACACCTTATTCAGATCAAATACAGACGTTGTCATGTGGTGACATCGATGTGTTGGTATAAACACCTTATTCAGATCAAATACAGACGTTATCATGTGGTGACAAGTCGATGTGGTGGTATACACGCCTTATACACACCAAATACAGACGTTATCATGTGGTGACAAGTCGATGTGGTGGTATACACGCCTTATACACACCAAATACAGACGTTATCATGTGGTGACAAGTCGATGTGGTGGTATACACACCTTATTAAGATCAAATACAGACGTTGTCATGTGGTGACAAGTCGATGTGGTGGTATACACACCTTATTAAGATCAAATACAGACGTTGTCATGTGGTGACAAGTCGATGTGGTGGTATAGATACCTTATTAAGATCAAATACAGACGTTGTCATGTGGTGACAAGTCAATGTGGTGGTATACACACCTTATTAAGATCAAATACAGACGTTGTCATGTGGTGACAAGTCGATGTGGTGGTATACACACCTTATTAAGATCAAATACAGACGTTTTCATGTGGTGACAAGTCGATGTGGTGGTATAAAATACCTTATTAAGATCAAATACAGACGTTATCATGTGGTGACAAGTCGAATGTGGTGGTATACACACACCTTATTAAGATCAAATACAGACGTTGTCATGTGGTGACAAGTCGATGTGGTGGTATACATACCTTATTAAGATCAAATACAGACGTTGTCATGTGGTGACAAGTCAATGTGGTAGTATACACACCTTATTAAGATCAAATACAGACGTTGTCATGTGGTGACAAGTCGATGTGGTGGTATACACACCTTATTAAGATCAAATACAGACGTTGTCATGTGGTGACAAGTCGATGTGGTGGTATACACACCTTATTAAGATCAAATACAGACGTTGTCATGTGGTGACAAGTCGATGTGGTGGTATACACACCTTATTAAGATCAAATACAGACGTTGTCATGTGGTGACAAGTCGATGTGGTGGTATACACACCTTATTAAGATCAAATACAGACGTTGTCATGTGGTGACAAGTCGATGTGGTGGTATACACACCTTATTAAGATCAAATACAGACGTTATCATGTGGTGACAAGTCGATGTGGTGGTATACACACCTTATTAAGATCAAATACAGACGTTGTCATGTGATGACAAGTCGATGTGGTGGTATAAACACCTTATTCAGATTAAATACAGACGTTGTCATGTGGTGACAAGTCGATGTGGTGGTATAAATACCTTATTAAGATCAAATACAGACGTTGTCATGTGGTGACAAGTCGATGTGGTGGTATACACACCTTATTCAGATCAAATACAGACGTTGTCATGTGGTGACAAGTCGATGTGGTGGTATACACACCTTATTAAGATCAAATACAGACGTTGTCATGTGGTGACAAGTCGATGTGGTGGTATACACGCCTTATTCACATCAAATACAGACGTTATCATGTGGTGACAAGTCGATGTGGTGGTATACACGCCTTATACACACCAAATACAGACGTTATCATGTGGTGACAAGTCGATGTGGTGGTATACACACCTTATTCAGATCAAATACAGACGTTATCATGTGGTGACAAGTCGATGTGGTGGTATACACACCTTATTAAGATCAAATACAGACGTTGTCATGTGTGACAAGTCGATGTGGTGGTATACAACACTTATTAAGATCAAATACAGACGTTATCATGTGGTGACAAGTCGATGTGGTGGTATAACACACCTTATTAAGATCAAATACAGACGTTGTCATGTGGTGACAAGTCGATGTGGTGGTATACACGCCTTATTAAGATCAAATACAGACGTTGTCATGTGGTGACAAGTCGATGTGGTGGTATACACACCTTATTAAGATCAAATACAGACGTTATCATGTGGTGACAAGTCGATGTGGTGGTATACATACCTTATTAAGATCAAATACAGACATTGTCATGTGGCGACAAGTCGATGTGGTGGTATACACACCTTATTCAGATCAAATACAGACGTTGTCATGTGGTGACATAAACATCAAATACAGACGTTATCATGTGGTAACAAGTTGATGTGGTGGTATACACACCTTATTAAGATCAAATACAGACGTTATCATGTGGTGACAAGTCGATGTGGTGGTATACACACCTTATTAAGATCAAATACAGACGTTATCATGTGGTGACAAGTCGATGTGGTGGTATACACACCTTATTAAGATCAAATACAGACGTTATCATGTGGTGACAAGTCGATGTGGTGGTATACACACCTTATTAAGATCAAATACAGACGTTGTCATGTGGTGACAAGTCGATGTGGTGGTATACACACCTTATTAAGATCAAATACAGACGTTGTCATGTGGTGACAAGTCGATGTGGTGGTATACATACCTTATTAAGATCAAATACTGACGTTATCATGTGGTGACAAGTCGATGTGGTGGTATACACACCTTATTAAGATCAAATACAGACGTTATCATGTGGTGACAAGTCGATGTGGTGGTATACACACCTTATTTAAGATCAAATACAGACGTTGTCATGTGGTGACAAGTCGATGTGGTGGTATACACACCTTATTAAGATCAAATACAGACGTTGTCATGTGGTGACAAGTCGATGTGGTGGTATACACAGCTTATTAAGATCAAATACTGACGTTATCATGTGGTGGTATAAACATCAAATACAGACGTTATCATGTGGTGACAAGTCGATTTGGTGGTATACACACCTTATTAAGATCAAATACAGACGTTGTCATGTGGTGACAAGTCGATGTGGTGGTATAAACACCTTATTCAGATTAAATACAGATGTTGTCATGTGGTGACAAGTCGATGTGGTGGTATACACACCTTTTAAGATAAAATACTGACGTTATCATTGGTGGTATAAACATCAAATACAGACGTTATCATGTGGTGACAAGTCGATGTGGTGGTATACACACCTTATTAAGATCAAATACAGACGTTGTCATGTGGTGACAAGTCGATTTGGTGGTATACACACCTTATTAAGATCAAATACAGACGTTTTCATGTGGTGACAAGTCGATTTGGTGGTATACACACATTATTAAGATCAAATACTGACGTAATCATGTGGTGACAAGTCGATGTGGTGGATATACAAACGTTATTAAGATCAAATACAGACGTTGTCATGTGGTGACAAGTCGATGTGGTGGTATACATACCTTATTAAGATCAAATACAGACGTTGTCATGTGGTGACAAGTCGATGTGGTGGTATACACACCTTATTCAGATCAAATACAGACGTTGTCATGTGGTGACATTAAGATCAAATACAGACGTTGTCATGTGGTGACAAGTCGATGTGGTGGTATACACACCTTATTAAGATCAAATACAGACGTTGTCATGTGGTGACAAGTCGATGTGGTGGTATACACGCCTTATTCAGATCAAATACAGACGTTATCATGTGGTGACAAGTCGATGTGGTGGTATACACACCTTATTAAGATCAAATACAGACGTTTTCATGTGGTGACAAGTCGATGTGGTGGTATACACGCCTTATTCAGATCAAATACAGACGTTGTCATGTGGTGACAAGTCGATGTGGTGTATAACCCCTTATTCGATCCCGATACAGAGCAATCATGTGGTGACAAGTCGATGTGGTGGTATACACACCTTATTAGATCAAATACAGACGTTATCATGTGGTGACAAGTCGATGTGGTGGTATACACACCTTATTAAGATCAAATACAGACGTTATTCATGTGGTGACAAGTCGATGTGGTGGTATACACGCCTTATTCAGATCAAATACAGACGTTATCATGTGGTGACAAGTCGATGTGTTAAACCCTATTAGATCAATACAGACTTTCAGTGGTTACACACTTTGGTAAGATATACCCCTTATAAACAGACGTTGTCATGTGGTGACAAGTCGATGTGGTGGTATACACACCTTATTAAGATCAAATACAGACGTTATCATGTGGTGACAAGTCGATGTGGTGGTATACAAACCGTTATTAAGATCAAATACAGACGTTATCATGTGGTGACAAGTCGATGTGGTGGTATACACACCTAATTAAGATCAAATACAGACGTTATCATGTGGTGACAAGTCGATGTGGTGGTATACATATTAAGATCAAATACAGACGTTGTCATGTGGTGACAAGTCGATGTGGTGGTATACACACCTTATTAAGATCAAATACAGACGTTATCATGTGGTGACAAGTCGATGTGGTGGTATACATACCTTATTAAGATCAAATACAGACGTTGTCATGTGGTGACAAGTCGATTTGGTGGTATACACACCTTATTAAGATCAAATACAGACGTTGTCATGTGGTGACAAGTCGATATGGTGGTATACACACCTTATTAAGATCAAATACAGACGTTATCATGTGGTGACAAGTCGATGTGGTGGTATAAACACCTTATTAAGATCAAATACTGAAGTAATCATGCGGGACAAGTCGATGTGGTGGTATACACACCTTATTAAGATCAAATACTGACGTTATCATGTGGTGACAAGTCGATGTGGTGGTATACACACCTTATTAAGATCAAATACAGACGTTTTCATGTGGTGACAAGTCGATGTGGTGGTATACACACCTTGTTAAGATCAAATACAGACGTTGTCATGTGGCGACAAGTCGATGTGGTGGTATACACACCTTATTAAGATCAAATACAGACGTTATCATGCTGGGACAAGTCGATGCGGTGGTATACACACCTATAGATCAAATACAGACGTTTATCGTGCGTGGTACAAAATCGACGCTAGTGGTGACAAATCGACGCTAGTGTTAGTCCCAGATATGTATGGTGTTAGTTTTTCAGTACCAAGATATGTATGGTTCTAGTTAGCCCGATAGATGTCTAAGCCAGACATCTATCTGTCATAATGTCTAAGTCTGGTGTCAGGGCCAGAGTCTCTCGGGCTAGGTTCTAGTATTATAGTCCCAGATATGTATGGTGTTAGTGTTCTTATACCCAGATATGTCTTGTGCTGGAGTCCCTCATGTCTCAATACTCAGTCCTCTTCTTTTTGTTATCTTTCTGAACGATATTACTGATGAGCTTTTAATTGAATGTTCTACATGTCTTTTTGTGGACAATACAGCTATTAAAATTTCTCATCTTCATGCAGAGAAATTGAATATGCTCTTACCAGTAAAAGCGATTAGAAAAGATAAATAGGTAGGAAAAAGCATTGATGAAGATTTAGATTAGATTTTTTGATGACATTATCGACATTTGAGTTGACATGCCACATCGTTTTAACACACTATACAGTACAGATAACTTGAAAACAGTTTACAACAACTATATCATTTATTTGTATTTGTGAATAAATTCCATAACATTTAACATCTTGCAAGATTTCACATGATTCTAGGATAAATTGAAGTTAATTGATAAGAAGCACTATGTTAAAGTCATTCATTTGAATAAACTTTGTAGCCTTTCATCCCAGCACGTCACAGCCCCAAAATCAGGTTCGTAGGTCTCATAGTTATTCAAAAGAAGTCATTTAAAGATTTTAGCCTACTTGGGTCAGATGACTTAAAAATAGGAACTTCTTCATATCAATTTCACAAATGTCATCTGATCACACATATTACTCTTCTTTGTAAAATAAATACAACAGCTATTATATATATAAGTTACAAATGTCCACAGAATACCTATAACCCAATAAACTTTCAATAGAAATAACAACTGAATTATATGGAATGCATTTTATGCCAAGCTGGTCGCCATAATTAATATTTATTCTATAAAATTAATTGAAAATTAATACTACTTTCAATAAAAATAAGTATTGTAGTCATATTCATGAATGACATTTTATGTTAAATATAACTTGAACTCTATAAATTCATGTTTTATGAAAAACTCCAAACTGATTCTGTCACCTTAAAGTCATAAAAGATGTTGACTTAATAAAAACACAATAGCAACTATTTTCAAATGATTAACAAACATCTCAACTAAACATTTCATTTTCTTAAATAAACATAGCTGACTAGCTGCAAATGACACCAAATATTCATATATCTTTTTTTCATTCTGAAAAAAATATCAACTGTTTCTTAAACTATTAAATTGACAAACACAACTTAATAAATACATACCGACTGTTCATGATCAAGTCACATACATGTAAGAACACATCACATATCATTTCATATGAACAAATCATAGTACAAGTTAAATTCAAGCACTAATTATTCTCTCAATTCCATTTGGAAATCTGAAGATTAGTGATACATATTATATTTCCTTGTTGCTGTGTTTGTCAGCTTCAAGATCTCCTGGATAGGTTAAAAGGTACAGCAAAGTCATCAGTGTGATGAGATTACACATTTTCCCCATACTGGCCCATGACCAGGAACCAATCTAGGAAGTTCAGAATTCAAGTGTAATCAGTCAGTGCATCCTCTAGTTTGGTTCATTGATTGATTGATGGGGTTTAACCACCTTGATGTCCTTGTTACAGTTATAATGGAGCCCAGGACACTCTCTAGTATGGGAAAGTCCTCCTGGGAACTTCCTGGCAATGGCCATCACATCTATTGGTGTGTCATCTGATCTTGTAGCAGGGTTAAGGTAACTCAACTTGGCGACGACTGTACCCTCAAATGGAAATTTCTTGATCATCTTGTCGACAACAGTGCAATAGAATTTCCTGACAGACCTTTTAGAATAAAAAGAAAACAATTACCTGGTAGTGTCAAGCTTTTCTTTGGTAGTTTATCACAAATGAAATTGAAATTTCTTTAAAGTAATTATTATTGATAATAAATTATAACAAACTTCTATCATTGGTATTATCCTCCTAGAAATACATTTAATTCAGATTATTGCAGAATTTGAAATATCCTTGATTAATCATTTAAAAATGTTTTACAAGTTATTTATAATACATATTCATGATTTATACACTTATATTGTTTAACTTACCCAAAAAATCTATTGATCAAGGATGGGGAAATGCTGTCTTCATTGTCGACTACATATGCCTCAGGCACAATGGTCCAATGTCCAAAAATTGTTGTGTAAAATAATTAAGAATTATCAATGATTAAAACATAAGGGTGTGACATTCATATAAAAATATAGACTTTATATTAACAAGAACTACAATCATACACATGATCATATACAAATTAAAATATTCTGTCATACTTTTTTTTCTTCAAAATAATTGCTACTTTTCATATATATTAGAATTATAGTAATACACGAAAAGTTGTGTTAAACCGTTTGAGTGGCTCTAGGATGAAAGCCAGAAACAAGTAGTACATTCTCATCTTGGGAGATGATAGTTGAGCATCAATTAACCTCTTGATTCGACCAGACTTCGTCACCACATCATGAGAATTGAAGTACCTGTAGCTCTGGAGGGCTGGCCAGTGATCTAGCAGGCACTTCACTTCACACACTTCTCAAGGCTCAACCAATGGGTAGAACAATTTTCAGTATCTTGGTTGGCATCCCAAAACTTTGTAAATTCTTTGTACTTCTCTTTCCTGCTTGAGCTTAAAATTTATAAATTGACATATTCCTCAGTTAAATAATTGAATAATTAAGGATCCTTCTGGCCAGCCCTAATATATTGTTCATGGCCCCTATATCTACCCATACCTGTCAGTGTGTGATAGGTAGGTAGATAATTTATTCTTTTTATGATAAGAAATGAAATACCTCATATTATTAGTTTTCTTTCTAAAACTGAAGTTGCAATAGTATAGAATTTTGGAATCAATAACCTCAAGCAGTATGTATAATTTATATGAACCTGTAATAGAAATGGAAGTAGGTGTCCACCAACAGATCCTCAATGGGCATAGGCAGGGTCTTGACAGCTGCTAGAATGCACAGGTTGGCCAGGTGGCAGTTACATCCAACATAAAAAACATGTGGTTGTTTTTCTTTGATGTGGGTCATCACAAAGTTGTTCGTAACGGAGCAGTTGTTTGAGGCAAAGGAAACAACGTTCTTCCAACAAATATCATGATCTCTGCAAAAAAAAAAAAAAAAAAAAAAAAAATCACAATAGTCTTAACTAAATATGTACTAGCCAGTTAAGCTCAGCAATATTTATTGAATCTATAGGAAATTTATCATTTGAAATGAAAAATAACATATCTGGATATAAGTTTTTCTAATTTTTGATAATTCACCGTAATTTCCTGCGAATTGGCCATGGGGTATACAATTTTTTTACATCAGAAGATGCCTAATGCGACTATCTGCCAATATGGGCTATCTGTGAATACTATTACCAAATTTGAAAAATATGCGGGCTTTATGTTGGAAATAGCTCAAGTTACCCTCTTACTATTCTAGAATATTATCTCATTAGCTTTTATTTCTTGCATTTAAAACCTATTTCCAAAGAAAAAATATGCTATTGATAGCTTAATTTACATATCTTCGAATAAACCTATACCCCTTTTCTATATACCGCTGGTGCTAAACCTGTAGTGTCCATATACCTCTGGTGCTATACCTGTAGTGTCTATATTCCTCTGGTGCAAAACCTATAGTGTCTATATACCTCTGGTGCTAAACCTGTATATATAATGTTCTGGTGTTAGACCTGATGTGTAAGTATACATCTGGTGCTAAAGCTGTAGTGTCTATATAACATATATCTGTGGTGCTAGACCTGTGATGTCTATATACCCTTGTTTTAGACCTGTAGTGTCTGTATTAAGCATGGTGTTTGACCTGTAGTGCCTATATAGCGGTAAGCCTGGTGCTAGATCTGTAGTGTCTATATAACATATACCTGTGGTGCTAGACCTGTGATGTCTATATACCCTTGTTTTAGGCCTGTAGTGTCTGTATTAAGCATGGTGTTTGACCTGTAGTGCCTATATAGCGGTAAGCCTGGTGCTAGATCTGTAGTGTCTATATAACCCTGGTGCTAGAGATGTTGTGTCTATATACCCTGGTGTTAGACCTGTAGTGTCTATATACCCTGGTGTTTGAGTTGAAGTATCTATACAACCCTGGTGTTAGACCTGTAGTGTCTATATAACCCTGGTGTTAGACCTGTAGTGTCTATATAACCCTGGTGTTAGACCTGTAGTTTCTATATAACCCTGGTGCTAGAGCTGTAGTGTCTATATAACATATACCTGTGGTGCTAGACCTGTGATGTCTATATACCCTTGTTTTAGACCTGTAGTAAGCCTGGTGCTAGATCTGCAGTGTCTATATAACCCTGGTGCTAGAGATGTTGTGTCTATATACCCTGGTGTTAGACCTGTAGTGTCTATATACCCTAGTATTAGACCTGTAGTGTCTATATACCCTGGTGTTAGAGTTGAAGTGTCTATATAACCCTGATGTTAGACCTGTAGTGTCTATATAACCCTGATGTTAGACCTGTAGTGCCTATATACCGGTAAGCCTGGTGCTAGAGCTGTAGTGTCTATATAACCCTGGTGCTAGAGCTGTAGTGTTTATATACCCTGGTGTTAGAGTTGAAGTGTCTATATAACCCTGATGTTAAACCTGTAGTGTCTATATAACCCTGATGTTAGACCTGTAGTGCCTATATACCGGTAAGCCTGGTGTGCTAACCTACCTGTAGTGTAGTCTATATAACCCTGATGCTAGAGCTGTAGTGTCTATATAACCCTGATGTTAGAGCTGTAGTGTCTATATAACCCTGGTGCTAGAGCTGTAGTGTCTATATAACCCTGGTGTTAGAGCTGTAGTGTCTATATAACCCTGGTGTTAGAGCTGTAGTGTCTATATAACCCTGGTGTTAGACCTGTAGTGTCTATATAACCCTGGTGTTAGACCTGTAGTGTCTATATAACCCTGGTGCTAGAGATGTAGTGTCTACTATACCCTGGTGTTAGACCTGTAGTGTCTATATACCCTGGTGTTAGAGTTGTAGTGTCTATATAACCCTGGTGTTAGACCTGTAGTGTCTATATAACCCTGGTGTTAGACCTGTAGTGTCTATATAACCCTGATGTTAGACCTGTAGTGTCTATATAACCCTGGTGTTAGACCTGTAGTGTCTATATAACCCTGGTGTTAGACCTGTAGTGTCTATATAACCCTGGTGCTAGAGCTGTAGTGTTTATATAACCCTGGTGTTAGAGCTGTAGTGTCTATATAACCCTGGTGTTAGACCTGTAGTGTCTATATAATTCTGGTGTTAGACCTGTAGTTTCTATATAACCTGGTGCTAGAGATGTTGTGTCTATATAACCCTGGTGCTAGAGATGTTGTGTCTATATACCCTGGTGTTAGACCTGTAGTGTCTATATAACCCTAGTGTTAGACCTGTAGTGTCTATATAACCATGGTGTTAGACCTGTAGTGTCTATATAATCCTGGTGTTAGACCTCTAGTGTCTATATAACCATGGTGTTAGACCTGTAGTGTCTATATAATCCTGGTGTTAGACCTGTAGTTTCTATATAACCCTGGTGCTAGAGCTGTAGTGTCTATATATCCCTGGTGTTAGAGTGTAGTGTCTATATACCCTGGTGTTAGAGCTGTAGTGTCTATATAACCCTGGTGTTAGACCTGTAGTGTGTATATAACACTGGTGTTAGACCTTTAGTGTCTATATAACCATGGTGTCAGACCTGTAGTGTCTATATAACCCTGGTGTTGGACTTGTAGTTTCTATATAACCCTGGTGCTAGAGCTGTAGTGTTTATATAACCCTGGTGTTAGACCTGTAGTGTCTATATAACCCTGGTGTTAGACCTGTAGTGTCTATATAACCCTGGTGTTAGAGCTGTAGTGTCTATATAACCCTGGTGTTAGAGCTGTAGTGTCTATATACCCTGGTGTTAGGGCTGTAGTGTCTATATAACCCTGGTGTTAGGGCTGTAGTGTCTATGTACCCTGGTGTTAGAGCTGTAGTGTCTATATAACCCTGGTGTTAGAGCTGTAGTGTCTATATACCCCGGTGTTAGACTGTAGGTCTATATACCCTGGTGTTGAGCTGTAGTGTCTATATACCCTGGTGTTAGAGCTGTAGTGCTTATATACCCTGGTGTAGACTAGAGTGTCTATATAACCTGGTGTTAGAGCTGTAGTGTATATATAACCCTGGTGTCAGACCTGTAGTGTCTATATAAAACCTGATGTTAGACCTGTAGTGTCTATATACCCTGGTGTTAGGGCTGTATTGTCTATATACGCTGGTGTTAGAGCTGTAGTGTCTATATAACCCTGGTGTTAGAGCTGTAGTGTCTATATAACCCTGGTGTTAGACCTGTAGTGTCTATATAACCCTGGTGTTAGAGTTGTAGTGTCTATATAAAACCTGATGTTAGACCTGTAGTGTCTATATACCCTGGTGTTAGGGCTGTATTGTCTATATACGCTGGTGTTAGAGCTGTAGTGTCTATATAACCCTGGTGTTTGAACTGTAGTGTCTATATAACCCTGGTGTTAGAGCTGTTGTGTCTATATAACCCTGGTGCTAGAGCTGTAGTGTCTATATAACCCTGGTGTTAGAGCTGTAGTGTCTATATAACCCTGGTGTTAGGACTGTAGTGTCTATATAACCCTGACCCTAGAGCTGTTGTGTCTATATAACCCCGGTGTTAGAGCTGTAGTGTCTATATACCCTGGTGTTAGGGCTGTAGTGTCTATATAACCCTGGTGTAATGTGTATATACCCCTGGTTCTGGATTTAGTGTCGACATAAACATGGTGTTATACATATAGTGGTCTTAAAATGCCTTTGAAGGCAAAGACTTTGAAAAGGGAGGAAGGAATGCAGTGGGAATGGACTGGGTTGATCCTCGTTGACCAGGTAGTTCAGCGGTGGAGCATTATTCGGCTAGTGTTTGAGGGTCCTGGGTTTGAATCCCTGTTTGGCTGCTACATTTGCTCCTCTCCTGTACTGCATCTGGAAAAATATGGATCAGATGACGTTATAAATATAGCCACTGAAGTGTGTATTACTTAACTGTTTCAGGTATAAATGACAAAAAAAGTTAAAAAGTGATTGGATGAGTTCTACAAAAAAATCTTTGCTCCACTAGCACATGACAGGGTAAAGCGGTAATGATTTAAAGGGTGGTTCTGCATATATTGTTTCATAAAGCTACATATATGATGTCTTAGAAAGAAAGAATTCATACCATGCTCATGATCAGTTGCTCATGGAGCCATTTTGTTACTTGTTATCTCATGATCAATATGAATGCATCAAATAATGTACATGTAATATTTATCTGTAACTACACGTGTCACCGAGATTTTCTATCGGTATATAAGCTTACAATGGTGCAGTGTAAGCTTAAATCTAGCTACGATCCTTCTGTGATCTAGAATACCATAATGACCACTTCACGTAGTTGAAGATGTTATTTTATGAAAGTGAATAATGCTGAATATATATTTTGCCTACATTATATCTTCAATGTAGTTCTCTTGATTATTTGTACACATAATCTTTATAATTTACGTTGTATTTTTATGCCTACCTTTAACACAGTTTCACCCATATTGGATCCATGTAATAGTAGTACAGGTACCGATCTTCGGACCAGTCTAAGCACGAGTGTTATTGCACTTGAGCAAGAATCAGATGAATTGAATGACATTGTAAAGATGAGGGTTTAGTGGATTTCTTTTGGTGAACTGATGCCAACATACAATAAGCAAATAGTTGACCTGTACATCTATTATTTCTGGATTTCCGAATCTCGGAAAGGGATCTAAACTGTCCCTATAAAATATTAAACTTACACTAATTTATACACAATTGAATGTATCCAAAGTAATTAAACACACACACACACACACTTACAGAACTCTTATTGCATCTGATTCTTGCACAAGAGCAGTAGGGCTGGTGCTTAGACTGGTGTGAAGATTGGTACATGTACTTTATATTTTTATACCTCGATAAATTGCCATGACCTAGTCCTTCATTCAAGGTCAAAGGGGTCAAATAAGGCTAAACTCTCTAACTGACATCTTGTAACAGTCCCAGAGATCTGATATTGTGCCTGTAGCATGCTGGAATAAAGTGCTACCAAATTTGTTCAAATGAATGACCTGTGATGGCCTTCATGCAATGTCATAGGGGTCAAAAAGGCTAAAACCTTTAATCAACGTCTTGTAAATAACTGAGAGCCCTAGAGACTTGCTAATGGGCATGTAGCATGATTGGATAAAGAGCTACCAAGTACATGTATGTTCAAATGAATGACCTTGATCTTTCAAAGGTCACAGGGGTCAAATAAACTATTATCTTAAATGTACTTCTACAATTTTATACTATATGTTGTATTGCTGTGATGGACATCTTTGATTACTGATCAACTTAAAAAAGAAAAACACTCGGTAGGAACCATATCAGGATAATTTCAAGCAAGTTTCAGCTAAATCGCACTGGTAGAACTTTAAAAGTTCAAAATGGGATTTCAATATGGCAGCTGTGTCAGCCATCTTAGACTTTTGATAGACCTCAAAAATAAGGACACTTGGTCGAGACCATGTCAGGATCATTTTTCAGCTAAATCGCACTGAAAGAACTTGAGAAGAAATTCAAAATGTGAAAAGTTTACCCACAGCATATGAGGACGGACGAAATATGCATTTTGTGTCCGATGACCTAATTAACAAATAACCAAGGTAACACTTTTTTCTGTAAAATGTCATGTTCCAATTGGAAATATGGGTCACATTTCAAATGTGCAATTTTTTTAAAAATATCATTAAAAAATCTTCTTCAAGATCCAGAAAGCCCAGAGACCTAATATTAGGTCTGTAGCATGCTGACATAAATGACTACTAAGTTTTTTTATATGAATGACCTTGACTTTCATTCAAGGTCACATGGGCCAAAATCCTAAAACTTCCAATGACTTCTTGTGAAGTTCTAGAATGCCTAGGAACCGAATATTAAGCCAGTGAGTAGCATGCTGACAAAATTAGATACCATGTTTGTTAATATGAAGGACCTTGACCTTTATTCGAGGTCACATGGGCTAAAAAAAAGTTGAAACCTTCCAATGACTTCTTGTTAAGTTCTAGAAAGCCTAGGAACTTAATATTAGGCCTGTAGCATGTTGCAATAAATGACTACCATGTTTTTTGATATGAATGACATTGACCATCATTCAAGGTCAAATGGGTTAAAAACTCATAAAATCTTCAATTGACTTCTGATGAAGTTCTAGAAAGCCTAGGAACCTAATATTAATCCAGTAGCATGCTGATATAATTGGCTACCGTGTTTGTTAATGTGAACGACCTTGACCTTTATTTGAGCTCCCATGGGCCAAAAAACCTTAAACCTTCCAATGACTTTTTGTGAAGTTTTAGAATGCCTAGGAACATAATATTAGGCCAGTAGCATGTTGCAATAAATGACTACCATGTTTTTTGATATGAATGACATTGACCATCATTCAAGGTCAAATGGGTTAAAAACTCATAATATCTTCAAATGACTCCTTATAAAGTTCTAGAAGGCCTAGAGATCTTATATTAGGCATATTGCATGCTGACATCAATAGTTATCAAGCTTGTTAAAATGATTGACCTTGAACTATATCCGGAATCACAGGGGCCAAAATTCCTAAAATCTCTGAACTACATGTACTTCTTGTCAAGTTCTGAAAGGCCTACTGTATGTAGAGACTTGAAACTGGACCAGTAGCATGTTGAAATAATTTTTTTCTGTTTTTTTTTTATTAATCTGGTCAATATATTGGTCGATAATAGATCTAACTTAAGTATGCTTTAGTCACACGTTAAGTGGTTCATCGAAGTATCCCATTTTGTAACTAGTGTAAAACTTCACATTCCTTCTCAAGGTTCATATGCTAATGCTAAAATAATCATCCTTTATTTATGATTTAAATGATCATTTACCGTACATTAGAAATTATATTAAACAGATTAAAACATATTCTACGCTTACCTTTATTTTAGTCATCGTATCCATCTTGTTTCTTCGACAGCTTTTCCCACATATGCAGACGCATCAGCATTTTTATCTTCTAACGCAAAAGATTCCACGCTCTTACATAGTACATGGGGTTACTATTTAAGAGGACCATGTCAACAGTCAATAGTTGACTATTTAGTATGGAGCATGCGTTGGCGTGCCACAGCTCTTCTGGATTTGGGAACTTCTACAAAGAAACTTTCCATTTTTTAAGCCAGAAATACAAAAGATATTTCTGGCTAAAAACAAACTACCAGATGTTGGTCTGGACAGAGATGACATCTATGAAAAGTTCTTCGCTTTTCTTCCTATTGAAGTCAGATGCAACATCCAAAGCAATGCCATGAGAAATGTTGTCTGCAAACGAACCAATTGAGACTGAAAAAGAAGAGAAAAACTGTTTTTCTTTCAAACAGTGCCAATAGTTCTAAAATCTTATTAGTTTAGTTTGTTTATTATACAAGTAGTTAGTGACAATTACAGTACACATTCAGTATTGATATATGTGTATCTTAGTATTTTACTATATTTCATAAATGTAAAATGTAGTTAGTGGCAACATTCACATTTAGTATTGGCATTTGTTCCAAAATTTAGGTATATTAGTTTAATTTCATGCATGTAAAATGTAGTTAGTGGCAAAATTCATTTTCAGCATTGGCATTTGTTCCAAAATCTAAGTATATTGTTTTATTTTCAAAGGTTTAAACTAGCTATTATAAACGCGAATAATAAGTGGCAAAATAAATGTACATTCCTGTAAGGCATTTGTTCTGAAATCTAAGTACCAGGGGAAAGGGGGTTGGGTTAGTTTGTTAAGATACAAATACTATTGGTATTTGTTCCAATATCACAACATTTGTGTAATATGCATTTCTAATTAACGTTGCTATCATTGATGTTTTGTTGTCTTTATCATTCATACATATTGCCCGCCCAGGTATTGCTCTCTTTTTTTCGAAGGAGAGCAACTTGTTTGTACATTAAGACCAAACCTCGAGTTACATGTACATATTTACGTTCTTTAAAGATGCTCCACCGCCGACAAATGGTATTTTTTTACTATCAAAAACAGGAGAAGACGATTAAGTATTTTTCTTCGGTTACAAAAGTTACTTACTTTACACCATTACCAACATTGAAAAGTTTGAGCTTCTAATTTTCATTCAAGTTAAAAATATGAAAAATAATTAATTGCATCCCGAAAAAATTCTGTTGCACTATATCCTATATGGAATGAAGTACTGATTGCGCATGTACCAGCGGCAAAATAAATTATTTTATATTATTTTTTGTGTTAATTAGACATATATATACACGATAATACACCACTTATTGTTCAAATAATGAATATCATTTATGCTATGTCGGCGGTGGAGCATCTTTAAGGTTACTGTCAACAAGTGAATCTAAAAATAATTGCATTTGCTAAAAGGTGTTGACCTCCTTTCCCTAGCTATATGTTTTCATTCAGTATTGCAATGTAAGATATCGGGTTTAAAAAAATAATACGAATGGAAGGAAGTAAATGGTAACAAGTAAAATGTTAATTTTCTATGCTTCAGAAATCACAAACTATTAATATTATTTACAGTTTTGCATGCTGATAATCATAATTGTTTTGAAGTAATTATGAAAAAAGTTTCGTTTTAAAAATCACTACTATCTTTTATTTCAGAATCATAGTTTGATGGTATTACTGTAAATATTAGTTTGTGATTTCTGAAGTATAGAAAATCACCAACTTATTTGCTATCATGCTTTCTTCCATCCGTAATACTAAAATAAAGCATATTCAGATATTGCGGCCACGCGACCTCTGCATTCCTTCGCGGGCTGGTAACTAGGGAAGGTTAGCACTAAAATCACAGGCAATTGTATTTATATGTACTTGTTAGTAACACGACCGTGAAGGAAAGCGATTATGTACATGTAACTGAAGTTTTTCTTAGTGTATAAAAACTGTTACACAATACTTTATCTGTACTTGAAATACATTTTCTTTTCTTATAAATACAAAAAAAATGTTATCATAACAGGACGGGAGGGGCAAACATGTCTTTTTGCCCCCCATTTTCGCCGACTGAAATTTTCTTAAAAAGCTTATTTGAAAGAAAAAAGGGTCCTCCTACACATTTTTCGTACTTCATTCTAGAAAATTTTCCGCTGCGCGACGCATTTCCTAAAAGGTTCAAGCACATAATGTCAAACCTTAAATTGTAAAAATTCAATATACACAAACTAGACTAAAAATGTCCATCAAGGGATTCTATGTACTATTTAAAAAAAATGTCTCTTAAAAGATCAATTTGTTTATATGTCTTAGCGAGACAATTAATTCATTTTTTTTCTGTTACACAACAATGTACCGATGGTGTGAAGCCGGTATATTCAGATCGAGTAGGGTTCCATAATGTTATGACGACACAATTATCATTTCTAAATGCAGGTAGCTTTAAATCGAAAAATTACCATGTTAAGAACGCTTTATAATCATTAAACTTTATCGTAAAACTCATCTCAGCCATTCTAAATCGTAATTTTTTTCCCGGGGGAAACCCCCCGGACCCCCCAAACACCAAATTTCTCGCGCTTTCGGGCGATCGCAAAATCATCAAAATACATAAAACTCATCCCGGGGGTCACCCTCAGACCCCTAATAAAACACCCAAATCTTGCGCCTTCGACGCTCACACGCTAATTAGGCCAATTTGCGTATTCGTTAATTTCCTTTTAGCGACCCCACTGTCTATAAAATGTGTACAAGGATTAAAAGTGATATATGAAAAAATGTACATAAAGCATATATTATATGGTTGGGAGTTGAATTAATCTCCTCCTGTAGGTGTGGCGGGGGGAGGGGGGGGGGGGTTTACAAAATATTGAGGACCTTTGCCCCCCATGACGTTTCATCTTCCTACGCCACTGCAAAATCAATACCAATGGCAGTTTCTGGTCCTGTTTAGTACTCAGCATACCGGAAGTGGACGGCTATATCGCCCGTTGTTAGTATAATATAACTGGTTGGGGTGTGTTGTAAGAGTTTCACTATACAAGAAGACACAACACGAACATACCGCAGTCTCCCAAAACACGCACTTCGCACTTAACACAAGCTGCACACCGCATGCATGTGAGGCCGTCCATACATATACATAACCCGGGCTGCTAAAAGGATTTAATTACTCAAACAAATAAACAACTTTCAGTATCGTGTACATACAACTTAGTATCTTGTACGTACAACTTAATACCTTGTACATACAACTTAGGAACTTGTAAACTTAATATCTTGTACGTACAGATTAGTATTTTGTTCACACAACTTAGTATCTTGTACGTAAACCTTTTTATCTTGTATGTACAAGACAGTATCTTGTACGTACAACTTGTATCTTACACGTACAAGTTAGTATCTTGTTCGCACAACTTAGATTTAGTATCTTGTTTGTACAAGTTAGTTTCTTGTTTGTACAACTTATTATCCTGTACGTACATTATATCATCTTGTACGTACAACTTAGTATCATGTTCGTACAAGTTGAGTTGATCTGATATTTTCACTAATTGAAGATACTCTCTTTAGTACGACGGCGTATTAGGGCCACAATGTTTCATCTTAAACGTACATACAAGATATAATACTGTACGTAAAGTTAGTAACTTGTACGTACAAGTTAGTATCTTTATGTACAACTTATTTTCTTGTACGTAAAACTTGATTTGATCTGCTGTTCGTCACCGAAGAAATTAATCAACTTCCTTATATTCTTTATAAGTAATAAGATATTCTGTCTACTTAGCATTGCTTCAAGCACTACCACGGGTTTATAAACTAATCTGAAAAATATAAATGTACATTAATTAGTACCTTATCTTTTTCACCATCGCAATTTGAAATTGCCGATTATCAGGTAAAACTGTAAAGTTATTTGCATTGTTTTGAAACTGGCGCTGTATAGTGGCATGCGAGGAAACTATTTAGTAGCTTGCACCGGCACTATATAGTAGCTTGAGAGGAAATCGTAAAGTAACTTGGGAGGACACTGTATAGTAGCTTCCAAGGATACTGTATAGTAGGTTGCGAGAATGCTATACGGTAGCTTGCGAGGATACTGTATAGTAGCTTGCGAGGATACTGTATAGTAGCTTGCGAGGATACTGTATAGTAGCTTGCGAGGATACTGCATAGTAGCTTGCGAGGATACTGTATAGCAGCTTCCGAGGATACTGTGTAGTAGCTTTCGAGGATACTGTATAGTAGCTTGCGAGGATACTGTATAGTAGCTTGCGAGGATACTGTATAGTAGCTTGCGAGGATAATGTATAGTAGCTTGCGAGGATACTGTATAGTAGCTTGCGAGGATACTGTATAATAGCTTCCGAGGATACTGTATAGTAGCTTGCGAAGATACTGCATAGTAGCTTCCGAGGACACTGTATAGCAGCTTGCAAGGATAATGTATACTAGCTTGCAAAGATGAGGTCTAGTATCTAGGATAGCATATAGAAGGTTGCGATGATACTGTATAGTAGCTTGCAATTGCGACGATGCTGTATAATAGGTTGCAATTATACTGTATAGTAGCTTACGAGGATAATGTATAACAGCTTGCAATGATACTGTATAGTAGCTTGCAAAGATGAGGTCTAGTATCTAGGATAGCATATAGAAGGTTGCGATGATACTGTATAGTAGCTTGCGAGGATACTGTATATTAGCTTGCGAGGATGGATACTGTATATTAGCTTGCGAGGTTACTGTATATAAGCATCCGAGGACACCGTAAAGTAGCTTGTACGGATGCTGTATAGTAGCTTTCGTGGATACTATATTGAAGCTTACAAGGATACTGTATAGTAGGTTGCGAGGATACTGTATAGTACCTGCAAGGACACTGTATAGTAGCTTGCGAGGATACTGTAGAGTAGCTTGCGAGGATACGGTATAGCAGCTTGTGAGGATACTGATTGGTAGCTTTCAAGGATACTGTATAGTAGCTTGCGACGATGCTGTATAATAGGTTGCAAGTAATGTATAGCAGCTGAAAAGAGGGACTAACGAATGATTATCTGAATACACTTCCACGACATTTGTGCTGAGATTATGAAGTACAAGGTCTTGTGTCGAGTCTGGACAGTTTTCCTATCCAAAATTGCATTACAATGCTGCAGGAGATGGCTACCATGTAATGATGCATAATTTCCAGTTTGTATATGGTGATATTCATACTTTACTGAACCCGAACAGTTGCAATATGTACTTTGTAGTTAAATAACAAGTCTCGTTTTCGTTTGGTGCTCGAAATGGCAAACCTGTAGTCATAAGATGCTCCAAGAACGGATATACCAACATTACAAAAGTGATAAAATCAACTTTACAAGCATACTATATCAAAATTCCCTTTCAGTTCTAAACACATATGGAATTAATTTAGTCCTTGCTTCATTATTGGACATTTTTAATGTTCTTTCCCCATTCAGATTTCAGTATTGTGATTACTAATAGAAACGATTATCCGTGCACCTTAACAATGTTTCATAGATGTTGTCATACTTGACCAAAAGTTAGACGAGTCTTTGACTCATTTTTTCATCAAGCATAATTAAAGACATATATATTCATGAGATTTTTAAATAGTCTTACATTAAACCCTCGTTTAGGACCACGTGCCCCTGTGACCTAGTCTTACAATGTAACAAGCCCCTGTGGTCTCGGTCATGTACTATCATATAGCTATGCACGGACTCGCGCACGTGCTCCAAACTGGTTAGTATTCTGGTTACTAACCTATGCGCGTGCGTTGTAATGGGTAATACATTTAGTATTAATTCCAATCAAACAAAGATGTTACATGTAGCCTGATTTGGTACAAACGTTTACGAGTGGGGGTTGTCCAGTTCAGGAGTTGGTGTACATGCACACAGGTATGTGGTTTTTTAAGATGTTATTCTTTATTTGAAATGATAATTATGTACAACCGATATATGATAAATGGTCCGATATCCGTTAATGCACAATGTTACACATACTTCATTCTGAGTTATATGGATATATATACTTATGTGTACTTATATACTGTATGACACGGAGTTAAAACCTAAACGATAATGGTGGTCAACATAAGCAGTATTAATTCTAAAATGATGTGGATACACGGCAGTACCGGAGTCTATGGTGACTACATACACGGCAGAACCGGAGTCTATGGAGTCTATGGTGGCTACATAATCAGTATTATTCTAAAATGATGTGGATACACGGCAGTACCGGAGTCTATGGTGGCTACATAATCAGTATTAATTCTAAAATCAAAGTACTGAAAGTACTGCTGCGGTAAAACTTCTGGATGATAGGAGTTGATTCGAGTGTTAAAGATTGATAAGTCAATGGTTATATTATCAGTATAACTGCAAATTGGAAAAACGATCCAAAGAAAACAGGACTTAAACTAAGGCTGAAAAACTAATACAAATAATTTTTTTTTTATTTGGTCGTAATAATTTATCACATTGATTTATTTTCTCACATTTTGTACAGGTCCAGTTATTCTAAATACACATAATGCATTTCAGTGCAGAACCTTCAATCAAAGAGGAAGTATTTATGTTGTCAAGTTTTATATAAAGAAAAGTTTCAGCATTATGGTGACTTGTAATGTCAAATTAAATTGATTTTTTTTGTTAAAAACTAAACAGGCATTCTTCAGATATCAAGAAAAAAACTTACTGGTTATATTATATAAAATCTCATATAATGTTTAAGCGATACCGTACACGTATTTGACCTTTAATGACTAATATGAATGACATCAAGGATTTCCTTTTTAACAAAAATGTATCTAGCAAGTTTAAGAACACCATACTATCTATAAGTACAAAATTTAATGGTTGTCAGACCGTGTAACATATATAACTAACGTATATTGTCATAAAGGATGACTTTCATGCTTCATAACTTCACGAATACTACTTTGGCAACATATCAGGGAGAAAGAGGGGAAAGAGAGGGAAAGAGAGAAAAAAAAATCTCTGTCAGCTATCAGCTGTTTACCGGTATATGCTTTATCAAGTTTCAAGTACATGAATGTATATATATTAACTAAAGAACTAAATAACCTGAGTTAATTAACTAAACGACATGTAAATGGCACGAAGGATGTTTTTTGTCAAAACATGTTAATATTTTTTCTCTATGTCTATCAAGTTTGTAGTACATTACAACATATATTCTAACAAACGGTAACGGCACGAGTTACCTAAATGACAGATATTGTCATCAGTGTCCTTTTCTAACTACAATTTGTAAATATCTTCTTATTAAACATTATGGAAAGTTGTTCAGCAAAATTTGGAGCAAGGATAGGTCCAAAATTCGGATCGCAAATTCACTCAGAAATTTTACTTTGACATGATAATTTACTTTGAAATTTGACTATTGGTTCCAAAACTGTTTTCATAAGGCTTGAACATGATAATTTACTTTGAAATATGAATATTGGTAGAAAAACTGTTCTTATAAGGCTTGGTTCAAGAAAAACATAATTGTAGTATATGAATTAATGAAGGATAGTGACACGCTTACTTTTTACTGTTTTGATGAATTGATACAAATCTATCAGATTAGTACTAATTTTGTGGAATATCACGGTTTTAGTATCTGCTATCAGAGAATACCTGAATTAGGCTGACTCTGAAATATGTCAAATTTGTTTCCTACTTACATTAAATATTTCATATTGATCTGTACAATGTAATGAAAAAATAACATACTCCTACCGGGAGGAGAAGATGGGAAGACTTAATTAGCTTCAGTCGAATCATTTGAAATGGGTTGATATTTCTAAAATTTCCTTTACAGTAACGAAAATTATAAGCTTCAGTGGTTTCAATATATATTATAGCAGATTCACTCAGCAATTTTACTTTGACATGATAATCTACTCTGAAAAAACATTGTGTTACAAATTATATAAGTACATTTTGCCTAGTACAGAATAGTACGTACATGTATTACAATTTCATTTATATTTTAAACACCTCCGAATTTTCATTTCATTTGCATAAACAACCAAACGATAAGATTTCGTTATAAAATGACACTTAATCCTCTAAACAATAGAACAGCCAACTCTAGATCACTGCTTATTGTTTTGATATTTTCCAAAAGAATTTATGAT
>NW_027187887.1:0-58094 GCF_041381155.1 Argopecten irradians | reverse complement strand
TTTTACTGGTGATATTCACTAAAATGGGAAGACGTATAAATTAAGTAAAATTAAGTAAAGCCTTGCTCATATTTCCATATAGATTTTTAAAAATACTTCATTTTTTCTTGGGGTAGAGTCTCATCTCATGAAATGGATATTAAATATAAACAAAAACTTACATAATGACAACCGTAGTATGTTAAGCATTGGTGGGAGATTCAGATACAGTTCAAAAGTATCAAAAGATAACTCTAATATTAGAGTACCAGTATTTAGTCTATTTACTAAAATGTCACCAGGTAATATAGGAATAATGAGGCATTTTATAGACCCTCTAGGCCTCTTGTATTTATAAAAAAGGATACAATGTTACTTTTGTTTTGTTGAATCATTTGGCAAAAAGTGTTGCTTATAACTTTAAAATAAGTATATTGAATTTGATGTAAGAACAGTTAAAGGTTATTGACATTTACTTTCCTTGTAGAATGAAAGTGCTAAAAGTAAATGTTGCGAATGGCAGTACAGTGGAAATTAAAGTTGATGACAGCACAGGAGACCTGAAATCCAATGCCATTGGTAAAGATTTTTGACCATACTTAATTAGGAGTTAATTACCAGTTCTTAAAGTATTAAAGGGACAATTCAGTCTAAGAGTACATTAGAATTCGCACATATATCGGAAACAAACCAGTTCTAATAGAAATTAGATTAGTTGGTTTTACTGTGATATGCCAGAAAAGCCCACTGTAGTGAAATGTATGTAAAATGTTCAAACTGGCTTACTGTGCGCTATTACACATAGTGGTCGGATGCCTAACCCCGGCTCTTGCCAGTGTAGTAAAGAAATGTTTGTCTAGATCTACTCAAATCGCTCCTACAGTAGTGTGTTTACCTTATTAGATGCATGTTCTTGTCTAAAAATAATTTCATCAATTCCTCAGTGGTTATGTATTGCATTTGTTTAACGTGCGTTACTTCGGCTCGGGTATAGGTACAGCATACATGTTGTACCTGCTTAATCGTATTGATCAACAATTTGGAATTTCAACGGTATCAATCAGAATACTTAACAATGTCGTGAAATTTGTCACTATTTTGTGTTATGTTTCATAAGGAATGTAGAACAATACATTTATGTCATATTTTGCTTCGTGGTTATGTAAAAGAATTAGCCTGAGTGAATTGTCCCTTTAAACAGCTTAATAATACCTATAAGTATTTTGATTTTAGTTCTAGATCCCCTCACTCGTCAAAATGTTGTTTGACACCACAAAATTTGTTTAATTAGAGTAATTAAAAAGACAACAATTTGAAGAAGTATATGGTTTTGTAGGTGTTTTTAAATGGTCACTTTTATTGATGTTTTCCCTGCATATGACGCCACAAAGAGTGCTATTATAAGAACTTTCCTACAGGAACATGAACAGGAAAATGAACCACCGAAGGAGACTGCAGAAGAAACAGAGCCTCTACAAGAAGAAAATGACTCTCAACAAACACAAGGTACATAAATAATAAAATGAATTCGGCATATGTTACTATAGGTGTTTTGATACAGGCTATTCATTGGAAATATAATTAGACATGCTGTAGAAAACTAGAAATGCATGACAACGCAATTGTGCAATAGATTACTTTTCATATGGTAGGTAGGTTTATATTTTTGATGACATTGATAACAGCGGCACACATCCAGTTTCAGTTTTTTCAGTAATATCAAATGTAGAGTATCCTTATATATGCACTTGGAATGGAAGAAGTTCTCAGTATGATCAGCTTTGAATTAAGTAATGACCATTTCCGTGTTTGATCAACAATATGTTCAAGCTTCCAAGAATTGAATGTCATTTTGTCTTCTTACTTTTTAGCCTCATGTCTAGCCTCCTCTTGCCAGTCTTGGAGCAAAGATGCTACTCTCTTGTTGATCGCGGAATATAAGAATCGAAAAGATTGTGTTGATAATGGGAAAATCACAAAAAAGCCATGTGGGGCAACATAAGTAAAATTTTACAAAGCAAAGGGTTTTCATATACAGTTGACCAAATATGTGGCCGCTGGAAATCCTTAACAAGAGCATATAAGGCAGTGAAAAATAACAATAACAAATCAGGGAGAGGCAGAAAGTCTTTTGAATTTGAGGAGGAGATGGATTATCTTTTAGGCAAAGATCCATGCATAGAGCCACAGGTTCTTCTTTCGAGCAGAGATAATGAAACAACAAATGAGGAGACAAGAAAAAAAGAAGTCTGAGAGACATCAAGAAAAAATTGAAGTCCTGAAGTCCCTTGTCAGTGCTCTAACTGGACAAAATCAACCATCACACTCAACTCATGATCAGGATACAGATTCATCAGATGACTAGTACAGTGTTTTACAGATGTGCCATATAGTACCCAGTAATCAAAATTGTTGACTAAAGCATATATTTTATTTATATGGTTTAAGTAAGTATTTAAGTTATTTTATCTTTGAATCTTTGTTTAATTACTCTTTGATTTTATTTCGAGTCCAAGAGGCATAAAGGAAAATTTACCGGTCAAGTCCTGAAGTCCCTTGACAGTGTCCTAACTCGACAAAATCAACCATCACACTCACCTCAGGATACAAGATGACTAGTAGTGTTTTACAAATGTTCCATATAGTACTAGTGCCAGTAATCAAAATTGTTGACTTGTGCATATACTTTATTTTTATGGTTTAAGTAAGCCTTAATGTGCCAGGTTATTTTTATCTTTGGAAGTCCCTTTTCAGTGCCCTAACTAGGCAGAATTGTCTTTACTCTGTGATTTTATTTGAGTTTTTATTACGTTTCTGTTGATCTTTATTTTTGATTGTGATAATTAAAGTTAATTCAAAATGTTTTTTGGATTGCTTCTATTGTTAATCACCGCAGATAGGCTGTAGATTTGCATCGTATTTGTCTGCAGCTGTCTGTCCATTCATCTTACCAATCTTGTCAGGGTTCAACTTCTACTGTAAACCAACTCTCTTTCTTTTAAACTACTCAATTTCGCAATTACAATTTAAAACTGACCGGGAAATTCACATCAAATTTAATAGATATAGATATCAATTTGCATACTTCACAAATGATATTTGAATTAAACATGAAAGAAAGTTGGTTTATTGTATCTTCTTCACTACAAGGCTTTGGAATTTCATATATATATATGGTATGTGTTCCAAGTTCAGGTCACTGTGACCTTTCTTCGACCTTTAACCTCAATTTTAAAGAGGAGTCATGAGATATCGTGTGAACTTAAATTTTCGATTTAGCTTATTTCTTTAAGAATATTAGAAAATGAAAGATCAATATATAGATGTTCTGGTCATTTGCAATGATGGCAAAGTGCGACTGCTTCACATTAATTAAGAAACAAAGCATTGGAATTGAAAATGCACTTTTATTTGATACAAAATGATATTTCAAGTTAGATTATTGGCAATAAAGTTCCTTTTGGCAATACCCTCCAAATCATTCTCTGCAAATCCTTGATAAGGATTGAGGACTGGTTGATTATCATTTTCTTCATGATTTTCGAGAAAGTCACTAACTTCATCCTTCTGAAGGATGCAAATGTTGTGTAATATGCAACATGCCATAACGACCTCACAAGATGTTGTTATATCATGAGTGTGGAGATTATGTAGTCGACGAAACCGCCCTTTGAGCAGTCCGAAAGCACGTTCAATGACAACTCGGTTAGCAGAGTGATAATAATTGTATCGTTGCTCCTTTTCACCAAGATGGCCATTGTTTCGGTAAGGTGTTAAAAGCCATCTTCTGATTGGGTAAGCTCCATCAGCCAGTATACAGTACGTCATATTACATAGGTGTAAACCATTTCCCCATAGATCAGACCTCTGTAAATCACGAGCATCGTGAACTTTTCCTGGAAAACCCATGAAAACATGACTAAACCTCATGTCGTGCAAACACACAGCTTGAAGTTGAATGGAGTAGAAGTGTTTTCTGTTATAATATGATTGAGGATGATCTTTTGGTTTGCTGATTCTAATGTGTGTTCCATCCAAGGCTCCGATAACTCCTGGGAAACCATTCCGGGCTGCAAATTATTCTGCCTCCTCAGCCATATCATTCTGATCAGGCCACTTTATAAATCTCTTAAGTCTATTCACAACAATATTAATGATGCGTGTTCGACTTTCAATGACAGTTGCCTCGCCAACACCAAACCGATCTGATATTTTCTGAATAGTATCTGTTCCTGAAAGGTACCACAAGGTGATTAAAACTTGAAATGTCAGTTATTTTATGTTCACCAGTGTGATTTGATTGCCAATCCGGACATTCCGAAATAAACTCTACCAATATGCTAAAGGTGTCCCGCGACATCCTAAACATTCTGCGAAATATTTCGTCAGAGTATTCTGGTACCACTTCTTCTACATAGCCTTGTATTTTTGCTCTATCATCAGTTTGCCTGTCAATGATAAAAACAAATATCAGATTAGAAGGAATATAGAAAGCATTTTAAGAGCACAAGAAAGGATCTACAAGTAGATCTGATTCATACCTACAGTACGTGGACAAAGGTACTTGGGACACCATATTTGTTTTACTATAGACTACTATTTCATGATTTTTTTTTTTTTTTTTTTTTTTTTACTTTTTTTTGCTTTGAATTTGTATTATCTTATCTATTGAATGGTTTTAACCAAATCCTTTGGCACACTTATAGAAACTTATCTACACGTTCAGCTCATATATTAGGTGTCCAAGTACTTTTGTCCGCGTACTGTACGTAAATTTGTATATTCATAATATTGTAAACATTCGATTTTGACTTTTCTTACAAAAATTCTACCACATATTTTAATAAGAAATGCTAATTATAACATTACATAAATACATACATCTCAGTAACAATGTGAGCCAGTAAAATTTCATCGTCCTCATCGTCATTGTCCATAATTTCATCGACTATGGCTACAGTCAAAGCAGTTTTTCGTAAAACACTGGCAGCAGCCAGCTTTATTATGTTATTATTTACTTCCTGTTCTGCGCAGTGCATTTTCACTCGGTTGAACTCGCTTTGTGCAGAACATGTTCTGTACTCTACAAACTACCCAACCGAGCGCACGCCAGGAGAATCAAAATCAATACGTTGATCTTTGCTTTTGTTGGCGGCATCTCTAATACTTCAAATCAAATGTGTGATATCTGTTCTGTTCAGAGACGTAGAATCATGGGATGCTACAATGTTTTCCAATGCTTCAAAGTTAAAAAGTCCATTTGACATGTGTACAGAACACCTAGCACCACTTGATAATAAAATGCCTTTTCGTAAAAACAAATTGTACTTTGTGCCGCGTGGTACTACAACTAAATGGGAGTGAGAGTCTTGACAAACAACACACTTAGTGTGACTTCCACCTGTTGAGGGTATTGGCAACGTTATGTTTCTTGGAGAATGTTTGATAGTCGATGTCTATGATGTTGTTGACGGCACCTACCACAAATCACGTCGCCATCTTGTGTTTGGATTAGAAATGTTTTCAACAAGTACTTCTTCAATACACACTTAGTGTGACTTCCACCTGTTGAGGGTATTGGCAACGTTATGTTTCTTGGAGAATGTTTGATAGTCGATGTCTATGATGTTGTTGACGGCACCTACCACAAATCACGTCGCCATCTTCTGTTTGGATTAGAAATGTTTTCAACAAGTACTTCTTCAATGACTTATTTCCACAGACAAGCCGCCGCTCTGTTGGTTTTGTACGTTTAGAACAAACCACACAAGGGTATGCCCTTGGTCCCATTCTGAAATACATACAAGTAAAAATATATTCGACTTCAGATAAACGTGAGCGACATTTGATTTATATAATTTTACTTAACTGATTAATTATGCTATTTTGATACAACAAAGCGATTAAACATTTTACATTAATTATGTTATATGAAATCAAGGCTCAACAAGGAAGCTAAATGACAGCAATCAGGGTTTATATTTTAATCTTCACGGAACATGTGTAATACAAGAAACAAACAGTTTATAGAAAATAAACAGGATTGTAAATAAATCAACGATGTGGTCACTAGTCAATCAGCAACAGAATTATCAATGGGAAGGGATCAATCGCATAACAAAAATCACGTTATACACTATAGTATAAGTAAAGTAATATAAAACTATCTTAAGACACACCGATAAACGCATTTGATAATATTAGCTTTCATTATATGTGATAAAATGTCTGAGAAAAGAAAGCAAGTTGAAAACCATCTTGATTTAATCCAGATAATCGCAAGATCAACGTATACGAAGCTTACAAATTGATTGTAAATGTTTTTGGTCTTCAGTATATTTTATGACTATGATACTACATTTTCATAATTATGGTATTACCCCACACGTGGCTGCGGTGGCCGAATAGTTAAAAGGTTTTTACCATGTAGGCGGGCACTCCAGCATTTCTAATATGACCCTGGATATTGGATAGAACTAATCAAAACAATCAGAACCTTTTTACCATATATATATAAGGCCTAGAATCCTGCTGTTAAAGTGGGCTCCTTTTAACAATGTGTACGTTTAATTAACGGAAATAAAATGACAAAATAATTTCGGAAGGTGATAATGCTATTTCATATTTTGGAAAATATATGAATACCGAAAAAAAAAATTTTGTCGGCAGGATCCGAACTCTCTACCTTTATATCAGCATGACATCCTCCTCTTTTTTCCAAAAAAATAATTTTATTCAATAATCAATTTATACATAAGAATATGTAACATACATTTAAACATTCAAAACAAAATACACACATATTGCATGTAAATTCTTTGTAAGTATATTCACATGCACACACTTTCACTCCATTGAAATTGAAACAATGTAATCATTACAGAAGCAAAGATTAGTCAGAATATAGCTGGAAAGAAATATATATAAGTAATATGATAAGTTAAATTGAAACAAATGAATATTTTTATTTACAATCTCCCCTCTCTTACATAAAAATGAAACTTGGACTAATTACGCAAATAAAAACAAAAGTTATCACAGAATTACATTTAGTTCAGACCCCACTACACTCACAAAAGGATTAAGATTTTCAAAATATTTTGTAAATAATTGAGCGTTCAGATTTGACAGATAATAAGAAAAAACTGTATTTTGTTTAGCTCTTAAGTGTAGATTTAAAGAAAGACTTAATATCTACGAAACCTTCACCACACATACTTAAATTACGTCGCTTAAAGATACAAAACCTAGCGACAGCCAACATAAAGTTGACAAAATAAAAATTAACAAACTTTGGTTTTTCAAGTCCAAAAAGAATTAAAGTTTCGTATTTTATGGAATTGAGGATTAAAACAACTGCCTTCGCAAAAAGATCTTCTATGAGAGTAACAAGATAATCATGGAACTTTTTTAATTTAGAACATTGTACAAAAAGGTGAAGAATATCCTCAGATCGTTCTTTACAAACAGGACACAGGTCAGTAGTACACATATTATAACGAAAAAGTTTATCTCCAGTGAAAATGACATTGTGAGAAACTTTGAAATGTACTTCAACACAATTACTTGGGTAATAGCTTGCGTGTATAATTTGAAAAGCGCGCTTTAAATCAAAAGTAGGAAACACACCGGACCAGTACCCGATTGACACGGGCTCAGTGAAAGCACGCCGCACGAGTGCCTTGTAGATTTCACGTGTAGACGACGGAACAAACCGCGTGCCAGTGTCATTTATCATGAGAGGAAAGGGTTGTATACCGTTATTCGAAATTGGATTACATTGATTCTCAACAGTTTTAATCCATGATTGTGGCAAACTTTCTTTTATGGACGAATATGTGGCCAGAATTTCCTCCCTCTCAATATTTGGATTTAAATCATGGATTATTTCAGTGATGGCTGATTTGGACAGGCATCCCGGAACACATTCGTAAGTGAAATGTTTTAACTGTATTAATCCTGCTTTTATGAAGATTTTGTTATATAATTGTTTATTATTTTCAGTAACCAAGGGATTGCAAAACACGGGCTGACAATAAGTTTGACGAACATTAAAATCAAAATCTATAAAATCACGGCACTCTGACCACGCAGACAGCATTTCTTGATAAAATATGGGAATGGTTGCTAATTGCCTGCTATTATAATTACAGTACAGGCCTAACATACCAAGTTTCATGCCATCTATATCGGATATGAAATATTTACATGTATCAATCCAGAGTGTATGCACATTTTCATTATAATACAATAGTCTGAAAACAAATTTTATTCTAAAGGCTTTTTGCTTTAAATCTATATCAGGGACCTGCAAACCACCCATTCGTTTATCGCCAATTAGTGTTTTATATGACACGAGATGTGATTTATATCCCCACAAAAAATCAATACACATATTCTTTAGTTTAGTTTTGATAACATCCGGTATACTCGTTACTGCAAGCGTATACCAACATTTAGATAACATTAACGACGATATAACTGTCGCCCTACCACGAATCGTCAAATTTCGTTGTGACCATAACTGTAAGTAAAAGCTTCTTAATGGAATCAATCTTTTGTTTCCAATTTAGTTCATTACACAATAACTTATTAGGACCCAAATGTACACCAAGAATTACTATTACATCTTTTAACAATTTAAACTGAAACACCTTAGATTCATTTTCCGATATTTCAGCATTACCAATACATAATAATTCAGTCTTTAATTTGTTAACTCTTGCACCAGAAGATCGACTGTAGGTATCTAAAACTTTGAAAACTTCCGGTATCGATTTCTTATCAGAAAGCGTCAACGTGGTATCATCCGCGTGTTGAAAAATTTTCGAAACCATGTTAGACATAGGGATAGGTATACCACAAATATCATCATTTTTAATAATTGTTTGCCCAAGAGGCTCAGCAACCAGGACATAGAGTAACGCAGAAATCGGACAACCTTGCCATACTGAATTTTTGATTGAAAAACATTTGGTTAAAAAACCTGTTGCATTTTACACTACTGTAAATATCAGAATAAAATATTTTTATCCAGCTGATGAATTTCTCACCAAATCCAAATTTGTCCAGTACCTTGAACAGATATTTATGGTCAACTCTATCAAAAGCCTTTTCTTGATCATTTTTTTAAATATATCCACTTAAGTTATCCCTTTCAACCAGGTCTATGACATCTCTGACATTCGATAAATTATCAGCAATGTCCCTACCCAATACACAACAACTCTGATAAGGGGAGACAATCGAAGGTAAAACTCGTTTTAACCTATTGCACATAACCCTAGCAAGAATTTTATAATCAACATTCAGCAGACTAATAGGTCTCCAGTTTTTAAGATTATTTTTTTCACCCTTATTCTTATATACTAAACTAATAACACCCAATTTCATAGATTTAGATATAATTCGCCATTTGCTGCAATCGATCTGAATAAATGTAATAAAATACTCTCAAAATCATCGTAAAATCTGACATATAATTCAACAGTAAGACCGTCTTTTCCGGACTCTTATTACGAGACATTCCAGTCAATGCAGACTTTATTTCCTCACTGTCTAAAGAACGGTCACAAAAATTTCCGATCACCCGAAGATAATTTCTTATCAATACATTGTAAAAAATCATCCGTTTCATCCTCATTAACCTGTACACAAGAATACAGATTTCTATAGAATAAATAAATTTCATGTAATAAAGAATCCGTTGTGGTTAACAAAACACCACTATCAGTCATTAGTTGACTTATTTTCTTTAACCCTTGATTGCGCTTTTCTAGTCTTATGCTGTGTTTCTGTCACTATCGATAGCCCATTTAGATTTAGACCTTAAGATAGCCCCCTGACATTTCTCCGTTTCGAATTTCTCCAAATCCGAATTTAATTCTCTTATTTTTTGTATGAACCCCTCGTTCTGACTATCTACAAGTTTAGCAGATAAATTAACTCAATTCATTCTGAATTTTATTGTAGTCAGAATTGTTTTTTTTGTGCCTAGATTTACCGTACAGCTGCGAAACATACTTAATCTCATACTTAAGATTATCCCACCAGATCAAAGGAAATGTACTATACATTTCGTCCTGTCTCCTTTCAGAAATTATCCTTTTAATTTTTAGGACATACTCTTCTTCTTCAAAAAAAAATTTGTCTGCAGGATCCGACCTCTCTACCTTTATATCAGCATGACATCCTCCTAACCGGTTGAGCTATGCGCGCCATATCCAAACGATAATTTGGTTATATATCATAAATGTAGTAAGTTTGTTTAACTTGATTAGCATTTCATATACTATCTCGCATATTTTAGGCGTACGAAGTATTGCTTTTTGGTTAGAACGAATGTTTTTGTTGATGTTTATTCGATGACATCAGTAATCTCTCGGACGACTCCTGGCTATTTTAAACATATTTTTTTTCCAATTTAAACAGCAGACGATAAAAATATCAACAAACAAATGAAGAAGAATGTTCCTTTTGTTATTTTTATTATAAGAAAATTCAGTTATATTGTAGTATACGACGATTTCACGACGAAATTGTTGCAGAATCTGAGTTGTTTATCGTCTGTCAAAAGCAGCTGTTCATGACAGGCTCCTACGACGGCTCAACGTATGAAACACGACGTTAGGCCTAATATAAAAAAAAATGTTAGTACTTTTGTGTACTTACCTTCCTTGTGAAGTTATCTGACTACATTTCGTCTTTGTTGATAGCAGGAATTATATCTATCTAGTCGATAAAACAGGCTCGTTCTGGAATGGTTACGTGTAAACAATCCGACGTGATCGGTTAACCCGGAAGTGATAGGCTACATCGCATCGATCTAAGAGACGCGGAAAAAGGGGGGAAATTAATTATTTATTTTCATAGCAAAGAGCCGATTACTTTTTGCTGATTATATAATTTTTTCATCATATCTGTCAATAATTTACCGATCCGCAATCGATCCGCCCAAGATGTAACTTTATGCTATGACAACGTAGTTACTTAGGCCTGAAAAAGGCTCCATTTTTTCCACCTACTTGTTTAATTTTGAATGCCTCCGCAAGGGTGTGCCAAAAATATTTTTGGATAAAGTCTACATTGTAGGCTGATAGTTCTACATGCAAAATTTCAGGCTGGTACACAAATACGGAGGTAGTTAAATATTTAAAGTGAATAGTCGGGCAAAGAAAACCAGTCTAAATGCGTACATTGGCCTTCCAAAAGTTCTCACATATCAATACGACGGTAAAGTTCTGCTTAGTTTCCCAGTTCTGACCATTAAAGTAAAGAAAAGTTGAAAGCATTGAAAGCGAGGCTGCGTGGAAATGTAACCACGGACATAGTGAGCGGGGAGGACGTTTTAGAATTCCCATACTTTAAATTAATTTTTTCGTACGCAGACAGATTTTGGCGAGAGATTTTTATTTTTCTATTTCATAAGAAATCATACTGGACACCATTTTTACCGACTTTAGCCATCCTTGCCCGACTGTTCACTTTAATTGAACAACAACAAAAATTGCCATTTCAAGTAATTTCTACAAATAACTTGACGTTTCCCGCCGAATTATGGGGTCGTTACGTCACAATTTTTCTGCCAAATTCCATCTTTTTATCTATCAAGTATCACATTAATAGAAAATATGTATTAATTGTGTATTAAGACGAAATCATAAATTTATATTTTTTTGCCATTAAGCCTCATTATTGCCACTGCTCCTTTCCCACGAGACCACTCAAAAAAAACAAAGGAGGAACCCTCAACTCAAGGCAAAAAGTGAGGGCGATGTTGAAAACACAGAGGCACCATGCTCAGATAAATGTAAGCCACAGATTCTGGCACTTGTCCTGTGAAGGCATTACAGACATTCCTGTCCAAACAGGGAGTCCTTTCCCGATTCCATATTTACATCAAAGTGGACAATATCTCCTCGCTCTATACCGATATTATGCAACACAGCACATGATCCCAAACAAAACACCATACGTTTGTTCAATTAAAACCCTTGTTTTACACAAAGCATTATTAAATCTTAGTTTGGATGCAGTGTCAGCTACCATGTTATTAGTTCTGTGTAACGAATTTATCCTGTCGAAGACCTTTTCAATGAAGTAACTGCAAAATGCATTGTGAATGGAAACCAAAACGACTCTAAACTTAAACAATTTTCACCTCATTGAATACTCGAATGCGTTGTCATGTTCCATTTCTGTTAAATAATCCTAAATGAGTGTTGCCGATTTCGGTTTGCTTTGAAAATGGCCATCAGCGCTATCATTCAAACATTTTGTATCCAGCTCTTTGTGTGCCGTCGTCGCGAAGCGCTACTTGACCGCCATCTTGTTGCTAATGACGTTAGGGACAAAGAACAGTATCTTTATCGTTCAAACTTGATACGATTTCTAGGAACCTGATACAACTATGGATATCACGTGACGTCATTTTAACCAATAGGAATACAAGATTCTTGTCCTAAGGCGGGATAGATGGTGAGATCACGTGTGCCGTGCATTGATATGCCGAAACCCGTAATATGATGGCATCATATTGTCCTGAAACATACAAGTTTTTAAAAACAATCCAAATTTAATGCATATGATAAGAAGTTTAGTTCGCCCGGGTGGGATGTGTTGCTCGGTGTCTTCGGCGGCATGCTTCAGTGATATAGCACTATAAAAAGGGCAATAGTTCCACTTTACAAGATTTGTTTGTTTGTTTGTTTAATTAACGTCCTATTAACGGCTATGGACATGTAAGGACGGCCTCCCATGTATGCGGTGTGTTGCGTGTATGTTGTGCGGGGTGCGTGTTTTGGGAGACTGCGGTATATTCTTTGTGTCTTCTTGTATAGTGGAACTGTTGCCCTTTTTATAGTGCTATATCACTGAAGCATGCCGCCGAAGACACCAGGCAACACACCCCACCCGGTCACATTAATATACTGACAACGGGCAAACCAGTCGTCCCACTCCCGTTATGCTGAGCGCTAAGCAGGAGCAGAAAACTACCACTTTTATTCTAGACTTTGGTGTGTCTCGGCCAGGGGACAGAACCCAGAGCCTTCCTCACAGGGCGAGCACTCAACCATAGGCCAAAAGTGAGGTGGTGTCAGGTAGGCAAGGGAGACTCTAGGCAAGAACAAAGTAATTTAGGGAGAAAGAAAAAATAAGATCCTAAATTCAGTCGCCTTTTACGATCATGCAATAGGGGTGTAAGGAGACAGCAGGTACAATTCTTACGCCCTACCTGCACTTTACAAGAAGACACAACATGAATATACCGCAGTCTTCCAAAACACATGACACACCTCGCACAACATATACGCAACACCGCATACATGGGAGGCCGTCCTACATGACCCTGGCTGTTAATAGGACGTTAATTAATCAAACAATTTTGTCTCGGATGCAGAATTCCCTACCGGATAGTGATAAACAGGTAGGCCATCCGACACAAGGCAATGGATACGTTGGACACGCATCGGGATATGGTTGCAACAGAAACCCAAAACGTATCTCCCACAACTCGATAAAAAGATCCAGAAGCGAAAAACCGAAGAGCAACAAAAAGTTCCATCTTTGCTGTAAGTGCCATCGACCTCCACGTGCCTTTTTCCAATACAGGACTCAACTAAAAAAATTCAACCATAGGCCAAAAGTGAGGTGGTGTCAAGGAGACTCTAGGAAGAACAAAGTAATTTAGGGAGAAAGAAAAAAATAAGATCCTAAATTCAGTCGCCTTTTACGATCATGCAATAGGGGCAGCAGGTACAATTCTTACGCCCTACCTGCACTTTACAAGAAGACACAACATGAATATACCGCAGTCTTCCAAAACACACACCTCGCACAACATATACGCAACACCGCATACATGGGAGGCCGTCCTACATGACCCTGGCTGTTAATAGGACGTTAATTAATCAAACAATTTTGTCTCGGATGCAGAATTCCCTACCGGGATAGTGATAAACAGGTAGGCCATCCGACACAAGGCAATGGATACGTTGGACACGCATCGGGATATGGTTGCAACAGAAACCCAAAACGTATCTCCCACAACTCGATAAAAAGATCCAGAAGCGAAAAACCGAAGAGCAACAAAAAGTTCCATCTTTGCTGTAAGTGCCATCGACCTCCACGTGCCTTTTTCCAATACAGGACTCAACTAAAAATGCTAAAGTTGGTCCACAAAACCTATACAAAGCGAAGAGTTCATCGTCATCGTGATTCTCCTCTCTTCTTCTGAATGTTCTTCGTTTTCTTCTATGAAAACGTCGCCTCTGCGCTCTTCTAACTTTAAGCAAAATGTCTTCTGCCTCGCACAACATACACGCAACACACCGCATACATGGGAGGCCGTCCTTGCATGACCATAGCTGTTAATAGGACGTCAATAAATCAAACAAACAAACAAACAAAATCCTAGGTAAGAAGCTCCTTAACAATTTAAGGATGGAGGAACTAAGGTCTTAAATATTTAAGGAATCCCTTAAAGGTAAGGACGGATTTAAGTTAAAGAAGCTTTGTTAAACGCAATTTTATTTAAGTTAAGGAACTTCCTTTAAAGAAAATCGCGAATTAAGGAGCTCCTTAAAGTTAAGGAACGTTCATGAAACCGGGCCCAGGTACAAGATTTGGATAAAGGACAGAACACATTTTTATAGCGCTAAATAAGTGTAATTTGACTGGTTGGGACGTGTTGCTTGGTGTCTTAAGCTGCATGCTACAGTGATATAGCACCATAAAATTAGTTTGTTTGATTATTTCAACGTCGTATTAATAGCCAGGGTCATGTAAGGACGGCCTCCCATGTATGCAGTGTGTGAAGTGCGAGGTGCGTGTTTTGGGAGACTGCGATATGTTAGTGTTGTGTCTTCTTGTATAGTGGAACTGTTGCCCTTTTTATAGTGTTATATCACTGAAGCATGCCGCCGAAGACACCAAGCAACACACCCTACCCGGTCACATTATACTGACAACGGGCAAACCAGTCGTCCAATTCGCTGTATACTGAGCGTTAAGCAGGATAAGAAATTACCACTTTTATAGACTTTGGTGTGTTACGTGATGTCTACGGCGGTATGCTTCAGCGATAAAGCGCTATGAAAAGGACAATAGTTCCACTATACAAGACACAACACAAACATACTCCTAAAGCACGCACTTCGCACTTTATATGCGCTACACACTGCATACATAGGAGGCCGTCCTTACATGACCCTTGCTTTTAATAGATTAAATTAGGTCGCTTTTTACGATCATACAATTGGGGCAGCAGGTACAATTCTAACGCCCAACCTGCAGGGCCAATGCTAGGTCTTTTTTCATCAACTACTGTATCTACCTTACATGACAATCTAGACTGATTTGTATTTATAAGATGTTTGGATGTTGCTCTTAAATATTCTGACAAAGATAATTAATTGTATGGAGCATTTTTCCAAATGAGGATTTTAAATTATTCTATAATAAGAGTGTTTATTGGTGAAACATTTTCAGGAACATGCAGTTCTATTTCGTGTATGTGTTTATCAGTTTAAAAGAGTTTCACTATACAAGAAGACACAACACGAATATACTGCAGTCTCCAAAAACACGCACCGCACACTTCATACACGCTGCACACCGCATGTATGGGATGCCATCTTACATTACCCTGACTGTTAATAGCACGTTAAATGTTGCTTTCTTGTCGGGCCCTTGAAGGTTGAATGCCATCTTACATTACCCTGACTGTTAATAACACGTTAAATGTTGCTGTCTTGTCGGGCCCTTGAAGGTTTCAACAAATTCAAAAATGTTTTGCAATGCTGAAAAGATAAGGTGTTTTGGCACATCTTTACCATAGTTATCTACATTAGCCACAAATTCAAGTACTTTAATAATATCTCTGAATAATACTTTTGCGACGCTAGTTTTGTCACTAATTAGAGAGAGTCTCACAAATGCATCTTTATGCCGTTTTGCTGTGTCACTGGTATTTAAAGCCTGAACCATAGAATTAAACAAACATGTTGAGCCAGGAAGTCTCATTATGCTGCCTATTTTTGTTTGCTATTAAATGTCCATTAATGTGCCATGCAGATAGGGAGTTAGAATTGTAACTGTTGCCACTTTTGCATGACCGTAAAAGACGACTAAATTTAGGATCTTCTCTTTTCTCTGGTCGTAGCTGACTTTTTGTTTCCTAATGCCTCCCTTGGCACCGCCTCACTTTTGTCCTTGAGTTGAGCATTCGCCTCTGTGAGGAAGGCTCTGGGCCAAGCACCATAAAACTTTCTGAGACAGATTTTTACTCAACTTTATGATTTTACATAGACTTGAGTAAAGAATTTGTCTGAGAAAGTTTTATGGTGCCGGGCCTTGGGCTCTGTCCCCTGGCCGAGACACACCGAAGTATATGATAGTAGTAGTTTCTGCTCCTGCATAGCGCTCAACATACAGGGAGTGGGACGACTGGATCGCCCCTTGTCAGTATAATGTGACCGAGTAGGGTGTGTTATACATGGCCCTGCAGGAAGGGCGTTAGAATTGTACCTGCTGCCCCTATTGCATGATCGTAAAAGGCGACTAAATTTAGGATCTTATCTTTTCTATTCTTCCTAATGCCTCCCTTGGCACCCGCCTCATTTATGGCCTTGAGTTTGAGCGTTCGCCCCTGTGAGGAAGGCTCTGGGTTCTGTCCCCTGGCCGAGACACACCAAAGTCTATGAAAGTGGCAGTTTCTGCTCCTGCTTAGCGCTCAGCATACAGGGAGTGGGACGACTGGTTCGCCCGTTGTCAGTATAATGTGACCGGGTGGGGTGTGTTGCTTTGTGTCTTTGGCGCCCGCTTCAGTGATATAGCACTATAAAAAGGTCAATAGTTCCACTATACAAGAAGACGCAACATGAATATACCGCAGTCTCCCAAAACACGCACCTCTCACAACATACACGCAACACACCGCATACATGGGAGGCCGTCCTTACCTGACCATAGCTGTTAATAGGACGTTAATTAATCAAACAAACAAACAAACCAAATGAGGATTTTAAATTATTCTATAATAGAGTGCTTATTGGTGAAGCATTGTTTTCAGGAACATGCAGTTCTATTTCTTGTATGTGTTTATCAGTTTTAAAGAGTTTCACTATACAAAAAGACACAACACGAGTATACTGCAGTCTCCAAAAACATGCACCGCACACTTCATACACGCTGCACATCGCATGTATGGGATGCCATCTTACATTACCCTGACTGTTAATAGCACGTTAAATGTTGCTGTCTTGTCGGGCCCTTGAAGGTTTCAACAAATTCAAAAATGTTTTGCAATGCTGAAAAGATAAGGTGTTTTGGCACATCTTTACCATAGTTATCTACATTAGCCACAAATTCAAGTACTTTAATAATATCTCTGAATAATACTTTTGCGACGCTAGTTTTGTCACTAATTAGAGAGAGTCTCACAAATGCATCTTTATGCCGTTTTGCTGTGTCACTGGTATTTAAAGCCTGAACCATAGAATTAAACAAACATGTTGAGCCAGGAAGTCTCATTATGCTGCCTATTTTTGTTTGCTATTAAATGTCCATTAATGTGCCATGCAGATAGGGAGTTAGAATTGTACCTGTTGCCACTTTTGCATGACCGTAAAAGACGACTAAATTTAGGATCTTCTCTTTTCTCTGGTCGTAGCTGACTTTTTGTTTCCTAATGCCTCCCTTGGCACCGCCTCACTTTTGTCCTTGAGTTGAGCATTCGCCTCTGTGAGGAAGGCTCTGGGCCAAGCACCATAAAACTTTCTGAGACAGATTTTTACTCAACTTTATGATTTAACATAGACTTGAGTAAAGAATTTGTCTGAGAAAAGTTTTATGGTGCCGGGGCTTGGGCTCTGTCCCCTGGCCGAGACACACCAAAGTCTATAATACTTGTAGTATCTGCTCCTGCATAGCGCTCAGCAAACAGATAGTTGGACGACTGGTTCGCGTGTTTGGTGTTTTCGGCGGCATACTATAGTGATATAGCACTATAGGAAGGGCAATTTCACTATACAAGACACAACACGAACATATCGTATATTGCCTCCCTTAGCACCGCCTCACTTTTGGCCGTGAGTTGAGCGTTCGCCCCTGTGAGGAAGGCTCTGGCATCTGCCCCTGGCCGAGACACACGAAAGTCTATAAAAGTTGTAGTTTTTGCTCCCGCTTAGTATACAGGAGTGGGACTACTGGATCGACCGTTGTCAGTATGTGACCGGGTGAGGTATATTGCTTGGTGTCTTCGGCGGCATGGATCAGTTAAATAGCACTATAAAGAGGGCAACAGTTCCACTTTACAAGAAGACACAACAAGAACATACACTAGTCTCCCAAAACACGCACCTCGCACTTCACACACGCTACACACTGCATGCATGGGAGGTCATCCTTACATGACCTTTGCTGTTAATAGGACGTTAAAATATTCAAACAAACAAACAGAAATGTTTGAAAACCCATGCTTTTTCTCTGCATGTTGAAAAGATTTCGGCTAATCTGATATGATTCGTAGAATTTATCATAGAATGAGAGGTAGCTCATTTTCCCATTTACTGAGTTTTTTAATAGCATGCTCATAATACAAATACTTTTTACCCTCTTCATTTTTCCCGCAGCCTTCCATTGTAAAGGATATGTTAAGTTTTTCTTGCTCTTTGTGTTTCTTCGCCAATATGGCAAAGCTGTAAACACAAACTATTAAAGTAAATTATTACGTAAATATTTGGTAACTTCGTTATAACCAGGGGTCTATGTCGGTTAGTGTCAAAGTAATCAGAAATGAATGACAGGCGGTATTTTAATAGTGTAAATTTATACTGAAACTTGCAACAAACAAATCATATAACAAGAAGCTCACAATAGCACTCGTCCTTCATAAACACTAGCAGTTAAAACTACCACATGTGGAAATCGAGCCCAATAATCAAACTATAAAAAGGGCAATAGTTCCACTATACAAGAAGACAACATGAATATACCGCAGTCTCCCAAAACACGCACCTCGCACAACATACATGCAACACACCACATACATGGGAGGCCGTCCTTACATGACCATAGCTGTTAATAGGACGTTAATTAATCAAACTAACAAACAAATTTCACCTCAGCCGGCTGGGTTCGATTTCTAGCAAGGACGTGAAAAGGTCAGGGGTCACCTGCCCGATCATGTGGGTTTTCTCTGAGGGCTCTTGTTTCCTCCCACTCTCAGACCCCTCTCATGCTTACATCTGGGCCATTGAAAGTGATTTGTATAAGCTGTATAAACTTGTTTCGCAATCGACTTCTACATATTTCGGCCTGCTTGTTGTGGTCATCATCAGGACATGCATGGTTACATATCAGTGTTCCAGCTAGGTCGGTTTAGCAGGGCGCGGCGCCCTGCCCTTAATTTCCAGCGCCCTGCCCTTTTTCCTAACGCCCTGCCCTTTTCCCCCATCGCCCTGCCCTTTTTTCGATTTCCCCATACTGTCCCGATATCGTCGGCCCAAATTCCGGACTTAGCAAGTCTAGCTAACACAACTTCCTGCTTCCTGTTTGCTCGCGCATATCATTGATGTCTTCAACTTCCGACTTACAATAAACAAATTTACAATGTTTTTATCTCGCCAAGAACTCAACAAATCGGCAAAGAAATGTCACGATCTTTCGTGGATGTTCAGGTATGTAGTTATATGCAATTTTCGTCATATATTTTGATACATTTTTGCCTCGATTGCTTCAAAATCGGCGTGGCATTTTCGCGTGTCGGCTTTTCTTTGATGTGCAAAAAGTAAATAAATTCACAAAATAAGAAGCTTTATCGGTCAAGAAGCGAGATTTTGAATTGGCAATTATTATTCTAGGCCACCGATAACACTTTGGAATAGTATATTGCGTAATTTGTCGTTTAATTATAGATTTTATGGTAGCCTGAGCCGTGAGGCATGGCTTCGTTAAGTCCAGGCACAAATCGTCAAAATACACGGAGTTATTTCAGTCATCGAATTTCTCATTTAATTCTATACATTTATTTAAACTTAATTTGAACAAAAAGTATTACTATAAGCCGTATTTTTCGTTCACAAACGTTAATTCAGAGACATGCAATTTCAAATAATTAACATTGAGAATAAAATTTGAAGAATGGTCCAATTGTTTAATATTTTGGGTTTCTTTTTAATTTGTAGAGCTTCCTTCTACTCCATAGATGACAAATCTGATGCTGAGGACTAGTACTAGTACTCCTGATGTCCAGCGCTAGCTTCACATTTGAACACCTCACAACCAGCCTTATTTTATTGTGTGTCAGTGATTTAGTGATGTGTGACAAATTTCCTAGGTTATATATACACATACTTTTATCAAAGAACTCTTTTTGAAGTCAATTACAATTGTTGTTAACTACTTAATTTGGACATGCAACTTTGTTACAATTTGTATATATTTTTTAATTTCAATTTATTAACTCCTTGATATCATGGATGAAAGTGTGTTTGTTTTAATATTGATAACTTGTAATGTCTGAGAGATGTGTAGGTATGTCTACTGAGTGCATGGTGAGATTACAGGGAGCTGTGGATACATTGTTTTCAACATTTACTAGCTATATAGTTGTTTAATAAATTTAATTTAATTGAAAGAATTTTGTTTCTTCCCCTTTCAATCCATTCAAGCTCATGGATAGAACTAAATTCTGAAACAAAATGGTAAACACATGATCACTTAAAGACAAATTGTGGCAATTTATAATGCATGTACTTATTTGGTAAATGTTACTTGATGCAAGACTGAATGGATTTTGTAAATGACAACACACATTGCAAAAACAAATATATGGAAGATGTTCTTAAAGTAAGACTTAAGGAATCAACAGAGAGTACAGAGACAACTACAGAACTGAAACAAAGCAGATTTTGTGGCATCCTGTTAATCCAAATAAAAAATAAACGAATTATTATCAAAACAGTCAACATTTTCTTTCTATGTCTCAGACATTTTGGAGAATCCACAAAACACTCCCAAAGTCTACTTGATGCCATAATATAGGTATTGATATTACAATCATTGACGATTATGATGCAATGATATACATATTATACAGTTGTTTCTGATATTAGCTGTATGTCATATATAAAATGCCCTAAAAGTTTTATGTCGCGGAAAAAAATGCCCTTTTTTTGCCCAGCGCCCTGCCCTTTTCAAATCCTAGCTGGAACACTGCATATTGTGGCTGATGCCTTAAATTTACAGAAATGTGAATTAAAGGGTCATTTGAGGATGTGCCAGGTTTGATAGTGGAGGAAAGCCAGAGACCCCAGAGAAAAAACACCGACCAGAGGTCTGTACCTGGCACTGCCCCACATCGGATTTGAACTCGCGACCCAAAGGTGGAGGGCTTGTGGTCATATAGCCATAACCACTCGGCCCCGATTAACAGGCCTTCTGGCTATTTGGTTTTAATGATATATGGCGGTAAGTTAAAGTGAAGATCAATCTGATTACCTTTTCAAACTATAGATATAAGTTGGCCCTGCAGGTAGGGGTTAGAATTGTACCTGCTGCCCCCATTGCATGATCGTAAAAGGCGACTAAATTTAGGACCTTATCTTTTCTCTTCTTCCTAACTGACTTTATCTTTCCTAATGCCTCCCTTGGCACCGCCTCACTTTTGGCCTTGAGTTGAGCGTTCGCCCCTGTGAGGAAGGCTCTGGGTTCTGTCCCCTGGCCGAGACACACCAAAGTCTATAAAAGTGGTAGTTTCTACTCCTGCTTAGCGCTCAGTATAACGGGAGTGGGACGACTGGTTCACCCGTTGTCAGTATAATGTGACCGGGTGAGGTGTGTTGCTTGGTGTCTTCGGCGGCATGCTTCAGTGATATAGCACTATAAAAAGGGCAATGGTTCCACTATACAAAAAGACACAACATGAATATACCACAGTCTCCCAAGACACGCACCTCGCACAACATACACGCAACACACCACATACAGTACCTGAACCGTTTAACGTTCCCAAATTTGCGTTTCGTTTGCGTTTGCGTTATTTCCGTTAGCAATCGTTAGCGTTAGCAATCGTTTGCGTTAATTGTTATCGTTTGCGTTAGCAATCGTTAATCGTTAGATGCGTTTGCGTTAATTGTTAGCAGGACCCACTTACGCTAACGTTAGCCACTAAAAATAGAACCAAATGCCGGCGAGATGCTTTGACGATCCAGATATGATATTACGTTTACCGCTTCGTGTAGAAGCGATTATCATTACATCTAAAAAAATAAAAAAAAAATATGAATAAGGTGTATTGTATTGCATTTTATACCTCTTTTGGATGTATGTATGTTTGTTAGATGTGGTTGAAATAAAAATATGTACAGTAACAAGATCGCATACATGACGTACGCTCATATCCGTGAAAACGTTCTGAAATACTCGTATTTAAATGACATTTCAAAACTTAATGTGATTATCACTTTTTTATTATTATTATCAGAAACATATATCATATATATGTTTGTAGTTACTATGATTTCTGCGAAAGCAATTCAAATATTAACGAAACTGTCTTACAGAATATTATGTCAAAAGCATTATTTTAGAAAGAATCCACGACAACTGAAAGATTACACAAGAAAATAGCTAAAACAGATAATTAAAATATAAAAATGTTATTACAGACACGCTGCATAATATTCTTCTTGTTAAGTTAAATATTATCAATGTACGAAGAACGCAAAAAAAAAGACTCGGGAGATTTGTAAATAAATTCATGAAATTTAAAAATCATTAATATGACGAGTTTGAACACGGGGAATAGGTAGGATTTAAAAATGGAATAAAATCATGTAAATGTTTGCAATGTACGAGTATACCTACAGTTTAAGACTTTACTACTGAGTAAATGAATGCTTCAAAAATCAACAAGTATCTAGATGATAATAGACTTGAAAATGCTACTATAGGCGATGTCCCAGCGAAAAAACTCATCATAGTGAGTGACAGCAAAGGTGTTCGGTTGGAGAACAATTCAGCGGATGGAATATTCAGAGACAGCGTAAAATGGGAATGTAAAGGAGGCCGAACTACTGCACAAGCCGTGGGTCTGATCCTGTCCAATTTAGCTAGATGGAAACGAAGGTATGGGTCTATATTCGTTCTACTGTGGACCGGAACTTGTGATCTGACAAAAAAAAAGGGTAAAAAAAACGAACTGTGCTTGAGTAACAATCAACCAACTGACATTTTACATCATTACGAAAGATTATTAGAATCAGTTGATCAACAAGATAAGAAGGTGTCAGTAGGGATTCTGGAATGTCCATTTTACTCTATTATACAATGGAATAGGATTAAGTGTGACATCAATCCAAATGATACGGATATAGAAACACAGAATGAGCTTGTGACGAAAATAAAGGAACTTAACCAAGGGATAAGGAACTTAAATTCCAGAAACAACTTGGAGTTACCAAAGTTATCTCTTGACATGATTAAGACTCTCAGAAGTAATAAAGCCTATACAAGGGAGAAGGTGTGTTATAACCAATTCACCGATGGAATCCACCCAGATCAAGCTATGTGCAAATACTGGACAAGGAAAATAGCTAATAAGGTTTGGGTCAAGTATTGCTAAAAACCAAATGAAAATGGCATCAGCAAAAAGGAAAAGATTTAATAGTGATAAAGAGTGTAAATGTCCGTCGTGTGATAAAGACATTAGAGAAAATGACATTTGTGTATTCTGCGAACTTTGTGAAGTATGCTTCTGCTTTAAATGTTCAAAGCTACCACAATCATTTGCAGAAACTCTGACCATTGACGGAGAAGAATCTGGCCTTGTGTGGGTGTGTAGGGTATGTAAACGGAACTTCCCAAGAATGGCACGTATAGATCAAGGCATTAAGGACATAAAAGAGAATACTGAAAAGAGGCTGAATGATGTAGAAAGTAGACTCAAACTAGTAGAAAAGTCAGTCCCAGAAAAGGTTGAAAAATCAATTCGGAAAGTAAAAGGTGAAGTACTCACAGATATAAAGCAAGACATTGGACAAATTGTAGATGAGAGACTAAAAGAAATGAAAGACCAAAAAAGGCGTGAGTTGAATCTCATGATATACGGTTTGAGTGAGTCAAAAAAGGAAAATGGCCAACTAAGAAAGGAAGATGACACTAGACTCCTACACGTCATGATGGAAAAGTTAGGAATTGAGCAACTAGATGTCAAGCATGTGATCAGAATTGGAAACTACAACAAACAGGCAGATAGACCTAGACCTGTAAAGTTAGTGTTCAATGAAAAGGAGTCCAGGAGAAAGCTACTGCAAAGTGGCAGGAAAATCAAAGACCTAGACCATGACATCTTAAAGTCAATCTACATTGCACGTGACCTAACTCCAAAACAACGAGAGTCAAATAAAGAGCTGAGGATGGAGCTAAAGACAAGAAAAGAGGCAGGAGAAAGAGTTAGAATTAGAGGAGATAAAGTGGTGAAAGATGATTCTGAAATTAACCCTAAGAATACCCCTAAAAATCAAGATTCAGACAACGAAAACAACAAACTAAAGAAAACTCCAAAATCAAAAGTATGGACAAAGATTAACAATCAGGGAATTGGATCTCATGATCAAGTCCAAAATACTGGAGGGGAACACCTGCTGCGTAGAGCCTGTTCTACCACAGGTCTACCCTCAGAAGGTATTAGTGACTTATCAATTGATCCATTTGAAATGAGAACACTAATAGATTCACGAGAAAGATGTGACCAGGGAAATCTGTCCAGTATTGAAGGAAGTGATATTGATGTTGAAGAGGAACAGATGAACTATGAGGATTTAGATCCAACATTGATTTATAGTCAGCAAGGGAACGAGGTAGTAACATCACAGCAACCACCTGAGTAGGAGTCCAGTTTTATTTTTAACTCACAGACTGTAAAAGACACTGATGGAAATAGCGTTGAAACCATTATCAGTGTGATGTACAGTAATGTAGATTCTCTTCTTAACAAAAGACAGGAGTTGAAAACTGTTGTTGACCAAGAAAATCCGAGTATAATCGCCTTGACTGAAATATTACCGAAGAATAATCCAGGAAACTTAAATCCCTGTGAATTCAACATTGATGGTTATGACATGTTCACTGTCTCACTGGAAACCGGAAGAGGAGTTGTTATCTATATTAAATCAAACCTAAAAGGAGACATTGAGGAACACTTGATGCAATCAAATTTTAGTGAGGCTATTTGGTGTACTTTGTCATTATATAAAAGCCAAAAATTAGTAATTGGATGCATATACAGAAGTCCATCAAGCAGCACAGAAAATTCATTGGAACTAAATAAAGCAATTCAGACAGTGTGCGAAAAATATAACAACATCATCATCATGGGTGACTTCAACTATAAAAACATTGATTGGTCAAGGGAGACTACTCCGGAAAAACTTAGGATCATCAACTGATAAGTTTCTAGAATGTGTTAAAGAGAACTATCTCATACAACATGTACAAGGTCATACCAGGCACAGACAGGGAAATGAACCATCAACTCTAGATCTAGTACTTTCCAAAGATGAGGATACAGTTAAAAACTTGAGGATTGATTCACCATTAGGAAAGAGTGATCATGTAACAATATTCTATAATATTGAGATTGTGATTGAGAAAGATAACACCACCAAAACCCAGTACTGTTTTTATAGAGGGAATTACGAATCAATGAGTTTGGAGATTTCAAACATAGATTGGGAAAACAACATTGATGAGCTGAATACTGTGGATGCGTGGGCCTACTTTGTCGACAAAATTAAATCAAGTATGGAAAGATATATACCAGTGACAAAAAGTAGACCTGGAAGGAGGCACAGGAAAGATTGGATGAATGTTGAAACAATAAACACCCTCAAAAGAAAAAGGAAGACCTGGGAAATATACAAAAGGAACAAAACAAACGCAAACTGGGAAACATACAGATTAGCAAGAAATAGAGCAACATCATCTTTAAGGAGTGCATCAATTCAATACGAGTCCAAAATTGCTAAGGAATTCAAGACAGACTCTAAAAGTTTCTGGAAATTCATCAAATCTAGGACCAATACTAAAACTGGAGTGCCTGATCTAGAACTAGAAAATGGTGTTATAGAAACTGAGGATGAAGGTAAATCCAAGGAACTAAACAGATTTTTCGCAAGTGTGTTTACGAAAGAAGACCACAACATCATACCTACACCAACAACAGTTAATCTACAGTCAGAACTTCTGGAAATCCATGTTACAACAGAAGAAGTGTTTAAAAAGCTATCAAAATTAGATGGATCCAAATCCCCCGGACCAGATGGGTTACATCCTAAAGTCCTAAAGGATATCTTTGCCTATGTCTATTAGTCTTGCACTGCTGGTATGTGGGCATGCGTGTTGTGGTAACTTGATGGCGGAAAAGGTGCCGGCTTGGGGAGGGTTTTGAAGAGGGTCTAGAAGTTTGGGTGGTACGATTCTGAGTGGAGTGGAGCGCAGTTAGTTCGGGTGTGACGGGAAGTTGGAAGAACGGAGGATTACCAGCACGATGGGGGGGCCTTGTTTTGCTTGTTGTGCGGTTCGCATCAACACACGGGTGGTCAAGGCGAGGAGGGGGCGTAGTAACAAGGCGACACCGTGTCCTAACTAATTATGGAATGATGTTTAATGTGGTAGTGGGGAAGTGATTCCTGCTTTGCGACCCTCAAGCAAAAATAAGGGGACCGGTCCGGGGAACGCACTGGTTTCGGCCCGTGGGGTCATGATATTATTGTGTCCGGGTGGCGTGTGTATGTGGCTGGTTGTCTTCGGCGGTATGCTCCATGTGATTAGCATCTATCTAATAATGGGCAAATATTTAGTTCCGATTTTTACAAGGAAGTTCAAGTCTGGTTGTAATAAGACAGTCTCCCGGAAACATAGCAACCTCGAATTACAACATACACACATAGGACACCTGTATGGGAAGGATGGGAAAGGCTAATTTAATGTGACCAAGCTGTTCAGTGGTACGGAGTTGGTTGATTTAATTGAATTTCAAACAAATTGAAAAAGTGACCCTATCAATAATCTTGTTTAATCACTACAAGAAGGAGTTCTACCATCAAGTAGGAAGGAGGCCAAAACCATTAACACCAATTTTTAAAAAAGGAATATTAAAAAGGAAAGAGGAAAAACTACAGACCAATTAGTTTAACCAGTTTATTGTTGTAAAATGTTTGGAATCTATTCTTAGAGACAATATGATGGGTCATCTAGATAGGAACAATATTATAGCGGACGAACAATTTGGCTTCATCAAAGGAAAATCTACAACACTTCAACTTCTGGAAGTCCATGATGAAATAACTAAAAAGCTGGACGAGGGTGGAAATTTAGATATGATATATTTGGACTTTAAAAAAGCGTTTGACACAGTGCCGCATAAACGTCTGATAAAAAAGCTAATAAATGTTGGAGTACGAGGGAAAATTGTGACATGGATATCAAAATTCTTAGAAGGGAGACGTCAAAGAGTTGTAGTCAACGGAATACATTCCGACTGGGTAGAAGTAGATAGTGGAGTACCACAAGGTAGTGTTCTGGGACCTATCCTCTTCATCGTGTATATAAATGACCTGCCAAAAGCTATACTTGGAAAATCAAAGCTATTTGCGGATGATACGAAAATTTACGGATCATGTAACCGACTTGAAGATTCCGAAAAAATTCAAAATGATTTGGACAAATTAAGTGAATGGTCAACACTATGGCAATTGATATGTCTTGGAATCTAAGACGTGTTGAAATGCCTAAATATATGTGTGTTATTCATCTTTCAGTGTATCAAATAAACTATGCAGATGTTGTTTAACAATTTGGTACACACGTGGTATAAACTATGCACGTATTCTGATTGGCTGACACGGTGAACTTTAACTGAACTACTTATTCCTCAGTAACATGCCATCATCTGTCGACGTCATCAATAATCGAGTGATGTTACCCTATGTTGTTTTCTCCGCTTGACGTCAAAAACAGCTTTTGAAAAGGAAACGTAACATGACGCTATCCAAATTTTTGTACTTTTTAAATATAATTGTTAAAAAATTTTAACATTTGCTTGGATCCAGATTTTCTTTTTACCATTCCACAAATTGATTCCTTCAATTTTAATTTCATGCTTTGTTTTCCTGTAAGCAGTGCATATATTTATAAATATAGAGCTTTGAATCATGCCCGGTGAAGCCTGGTGTTTCAGCAGGTTTGAGTACCTAAAATGGTACACCTACTGATTTGATTAATTAATATCTAAAAATCTCATTGGCCGACTATAAAAAGTCTCTCTTCTCGGGACGTTGTACATCTATATATGGAGTTCGCCGTTACTATTCAAACATATACATTTGTGGACTTTTTATAGCCGGCCAATGAGATTGCAGCCGAAGCCTCGTTCATGCATATTATATCAGCCACGAAACCAGTATGCATTTTTAATTAGATGGCTTCAAGATGTTTGTCATAATGGGGCTTATATCGTCTTAATGATGCACTTTGTATAGATGTATAGGATGATTTTGAAAGGAAAATTATACTTCTTTCTAACGGTAGTAACCGTTTTTATGACGATGTACTAATAATGTGTTTTTATAGCCGCTAAAGGTAGGCGGGTTAGAAATTTGGAGTCTAAGGCTTTCAACCCTTCTTGTATATACATGTAGTAGGTCATGTAGAGTATTATTTTTATCGTTTTTTAATCTTGACCTATTAAACGTCTAAAAATGGTCTCTCTGGTGGATTCTGCTCCTGCTGAGCGCTCATCATTACAGGAAGTGGGACGACTGGTTCGTCCGTTGTCAGTATAATGTGACCGGGTGGGGTGTGTTGCTTGGTGTCTTCGGCGGCATGCTTCAGTGATATAGCACTATAAAAAGGGCAATAGTTCCACTATACAAAAAGACACAACATGAATATACCACAGTCTCTCAAAACACGCACCTCGCACAACATACACGCAACACACCGCATACATGGGAGGCCGTCCTTACATGACCATAGCTGTTAATAGGACGTTAATCAATCAAACAAACAAACAAACAAACAAGGGTCCATAATTATATAATCTGTAACTAATTATCAGATCCCTGTGCTCTCGTTACCTCCTCTTGACATCGCTCTTGTACATGCGGGTAGTTGATGAAGAGATGATTTTATGAAAATTAAGTTTTGCTGAGTGTGTAACTAGTCCCGCTATAGTGATCCCCCCTTTATTGCGCCATTCTGCAAACAACATGCCACCTAGGCGGTCAGCTCACTGTCTCAAAAGATGTCAATGAGGCCTCAAAGGGTGACGAAGCTGGCCAGTTTAAATTTCAAGAACACAATAATACATATGAAATAGACAGATTAGCGACAGAGTTGGAGGAACTTCAGACTGAAGAAAAAAGGTTGAAATTACGAGCAGAAATTCAGAAAACATGAGAGCGTATTTCTCAATATGGTTTCGGAGCTGAACGTGGGGATCGAGAAACGGTTTACCCGAAGGACAGTGGAAAGTCTGAGAGTGAGTACAGCATGAGCCTAATGGTTAAAACCTTCTTTGATAAAGAAAAGGTCGAAGGAGAGAGTAAAGATAAGAAGGGTAATACTGGTAAAGCTTTCAAAATTGTTGACTTTTGATGGGAGGAGCCCACGCGGACTACGGATGAGGATATGATTACCGTAGACAGTTCAGGTGTCGTAAAAATGATAAAAAAAACCGATCGAACAGACCAGAGCTGCATAATGTAATGGGAGATAGGTCGCCGCTTTAATGTTGAGAGTTGCGATTGAGAAAAATTCAACTGTAAGATGGCTCATAACTGTAGTCTTTGTTTTGCCCCCGATCACCCAGCTACAAAACACCCTTCATCCGCAAAAAAAATAATTGCGGCCCAGGGATCTTATTAAAATATGAAATATATACGGATATATATACATTTATTGTATACATGTGATCAAGTATAAGTTATATATTTCTGAAATGAAGTAAGAATTGTGTGTTCTTTTATATTGCAGTTCAATTTGTTGCCTTACGATTGACTTTATTCATGACATACGGAATATACATTGTAGTGTACACATTGATACACCATACGTATTGTAAGTGTGTGTTTTTACTTTTATACATGTATATCGTATCTATTTTGCAATAATACGTCTTCGGTATTGTGTGAAATGAAAAGTTTGTCTTTGAAATTTACTCACGTGATTAGATGTTGAATGAATGATGTATGTTTTGAGAGTTGAATATTCTAATTGTGTTTTTATTATATTTACAGAATGTCTTTTAAAAATGGAATAAACATGAAAGAATCTGAACCCAGCGGGTTTGTCGTTTTGTGAACATATTCCACTCGCTACATTGATTAGCATCGTCCCACTCCGACAGAGGGGCTCTCCAGGTTCCACAACAGTGTCAACCTCGTGCTCAGCACCTGATGGCATGCTTGGTGTTTCCACTGTGGGATACGTTACTATGAACGTGTCGTCATCACTTTCCTCTTCCTCCTCTGTTGACTCTTGTATTCGTGTATCCGTGGCTTTTGTATTCGTCTGTGTGGTCACTCCTAGTTCACCAACCGGAAGTAATAGGTTCCGGTGCAAGATCCTAGTACGGCCACTCCCAGACTCTGGTTTTAGTTATGTCCTGGTTTGGTCGGTCTTGAACAATATATACGGTATCCTCCCACTTGTCAGCTAACTTATGTTTCCCCTCATGGGCTAGCTTCTTGACCAGTACCCGGTCGCCAACCTCAACAGTAGCTCCACGCACTCTTTTGTCGTAGTGACCTTTTTGTTTGACCTTCGCTTTCTCCATAGTCCTGCTGGCAAGCTCGTACGATGACTTAAGCCTGTTTCGAAGGTCCTCTACATACTTGGAATGACATGGCTGGTCTTTCCCTCTAGGTATCCCGAAAGCCAAATCCAAAGGGAGGCGCGGAGGACGTCCAAACATAAGGGCAAATGGCGAGTAACCTGTCTGTTCGCTGGGGGTGCAATTATATGCATGAACCAAAGGGGCTACGTACTTTTTCCAGTTTGATTTTTGATGTGGCTCCAATGTACCCAGCATATCCAATAGAGTTCGGTTGAATCTCTCGCAAAACCCATTACCCATAGGGTGATACGGGGTAGTCCTGGATTTTTCTATCCCTGTAATCTTGCAAAGTTCTCGAATAACCTTCCCGACAAAATTGGCTCCCTGGTCCGTATGTATACGCTTTGGGAATCCATAGTGCACAAAGAAATTATTAAACAAGACTTCTGCCGTGGTCTTCGCCGATTGGTTGCGCGTTGGAAAAGCCTGTGCATAGCGGGTATAATGATCGGTCAGCACCAGGATGTAGGGATAACCTCCCGCGGACGTCTCCAGCGATAGAAAATCTATGCATACTAGTTCCAGCGGTTGCGTGGTGGCGATATTGACCAACGGTGCGCGTTGTGCTGATGGTGACTTCCTACGGATACATCTGGAGCATCTTTGGACCCAATCCTCCACATCCTTAGTCATCCCCGGCCAAAAAAGCGCTCCTGAACTAGAGATAACGTCCGATCCCTTCCAGGATATCCTAGATCATTGTGAAGAGACTTCAAAACCTGTTCCACCAGATTTGGTCTAGAATATCCTTATGGGAAGGGGAACAGATTTTGTATAAATGGTTACTCTGACACTCGAGGGGCAGGAGGGGCGGGATCCAATAGGTGAAATAGAGGAAAATCCTTCATAACGCTACCAGTCATAATGTTCTCATTGGATGTTGACCAAATTTGGTCAGAAACATCTTTGTTTGAATGTGAACAGATTTTGCATAAATGGTGATTCTCTCTAGCGCTTTCGGTTGGTTTTGGTCGTGATTTACGGGTAGTGTCGACTACGGTTCAGAGATAATGAACTAGGCGGTCACGTGGTCTTGTGATGTCACAGTAGTCTGCGGCTCCACAAAGTATGCCTAGTACTATACATGTATACTGCATATATATACGTATAGATCTACAATTTGATTTTTTTTCGAGTAAATGGTTATTCTAGATTTATGGTGTAGATGTTTTCAGTTTCAAAACATTCCATATACACCATTTCAAACACTCAAACAAGCATATATCTAACTTTAGATTAGATAATCAAACCAATTTGATAGCGATATCAAAATGATGTTCGGATCAGTCTGGACTGAGATTTATATAGCATATTATGTAAATTTCTTTGTAAGAAAAACAGTATAATGTAACACTATCTTTTTACGAGTATTTACGAATCACAAAAATAAGCATGAATTTATCTAGAATGCGTGTTTTTATTTCAAAATTTTGCCAAAACGATGCAAACACGGCACAGTTTTTGAGTAAAAATAAAATGTGGCGGTTATCAGTTATGTTATATTGGAGTAACAGTACCGAACTTATACCGAAAATAATATGTATATCTATATTGCTGCCTTTGAAACTTTTCTAAATACAGTATAAGTGCAGATTTCAATTCATTATTTTAAAATTTATACTAAATCCTTAAAATAGAATATTCTTTGTCGATCCTTTTGTATATCATACCGAGATTTAAATAGCATGAATGAACATTTATTGTATAATCCAAAAAGTAATCACATAAAATGCTAAAATGAAAAATAAAAAATAATTGTATACAGGCATTATAAATATTTATAATATGTTGTACCTTTTTAAAATCATTTTAAATAACTATATTTAGTGTGGTAATGCTGTAGCCCTTCATGTAGATTCGAAACGGTGAAAATACATGCTTAGAATTTTTACTAATACCTTAGAAATTACGGGAGATTGCTATATGCCACGATTCCGTAATTACAGTACTTGACTGGAATAATGTTTAAAGTTAAACCTTTAGTTGAAATAGTTCTTAGAACCATTTTTGTTACTGAATAAGTCAACTTCCTTTTATTGTTTTACATGTGTACAACATATATATATATATATATATATATATATATTATACTTTTTTAAAAGACGTTGTGCATCAGTAGATATTAAGAAAAAATATATCAACACGGCATTCCTTTTCGCTAACGTTTTCAGGCCTTTCAGGCCATCTTCAGGCGATTGTTTATTTACTTTAGCTTAGATACAAGATGACGTCATAGTAAATGATGACGTCATAATAGACAATACTCGCAGGGGAGCTAACGGTATTGTCAGTAAATATAGGTACAGGTATCACTATATTATTAAATTATTATAACTAATCAATAATGAACATATTAATGACCATTCAACAATGGTTTAAATAATTTTACAAACATATTTTCTTTGCAGAGTCTGTTCGTAATCCCAGCATCTCCCATCATGTAAAATGGGAATATAGTAAAATAGCCTTTACCACATGTGTCGAGGTGTGCACTGAGTGGGATTTTCCGAGTTTCTGGTGAGCGTATTTGCTGCTTGTGAACTCGGACTCTCTCACTCAGTGCATTTCCTGTTTGTCCTATGTAGAATTCTTTACAAGTGGGACATACAATCACGTAGATAAGGTTTTTGCTTTTGCAACTCAAATAATTATTAGGCGTTACTTTTTCCCAGTCTTTAAAAGAAGATTGGTCCCTTCGTGGATGTAATTGCAGGTCCCACATCGTGTGTCTCCACATTTCGTCACCGAGTAGGTGCATCCCTCTGAATCATTATATCGTGCACTTGTAAGTATCCTTTTCAAATTTGGCGGCTGTCGCTTACTTTGAAGGATTTCAGATTTCTTGACAAGTTGTTGCATCTTTTGGCTTTGATGTAAGATTGGAATTATGTCTTTTGCCGTTTCTACGATATTTTGATGATAGGGGGTTATGTGTGACCACGAACGGTATATTTTGATTCTCGTGGGAGGACTTTACTTTCCGTAATTCATTAATGGGTATGACTTTAGCCCGGTCAATACTGTTGTTTATTAATTCCATGGGATAATGTTGTTTTCTCAAGAAACATCGAAGTTCATTCAATCTCTTTTCTCGTTTGCCATAGTCGATCACAATTGCACATATACGTCTGGCGAGGCAGAAAGGTATGTTACGCTTTGTGTGAGTTGGATGACATGACCGAAAATCTAAATATTGGTGCGTATCCGTTGGCTTGTAGTACACATCCGTTAAAATGAATTTTCCCGATTTTTGCACTAAAACATCTAAAAAGGCTAGTTCTGTTTCGCTTTGGTCTATGGTGAATTGAATGGACGTGTTTAGGTTATTCAACATGTTGTGAAATGTTACTAAATCTGTTTTTGACCTTGTCCAAATAATAAAGCAATCATCAAGATATCTTTTCCAACACATTTTTACGTAGTTGACGAATGTCTCGCAAAAGTTTGCCCTCAATTTGTCATAGAACTGTTGTTCAAGATATCCCATCACCAAGTTTGCGTATGTCGGAGCGACTTTGGTGCCCATAGCTGTCCCGTTGGTTTGTAGATAATGTTTTCCATTGAAGCAAAAAGAATTATTCTGGAGAATCAGTTTCAAAGCTTCAATTATGAATTCTATTTTGAATCTTGGATCCAATGCATTTGAACGTTTGTTCGTCCAGAAGCGTATGCCTTCAATACCGAGTTCGTGTGGTATGTTTGTGTATAAACTTGTCACATCGAAGCTCACTAGAATTGCCTCTTCATCAACTTCGGTTGGGAGTTGTGCGATGAAATCCATGTCGTCTCTGAGGTAACTCGGGATATGTTGACATAGGGGTTTTAAAATGATATCCAAGAGATTGCTTAGACGGTGCGTGGGGCATGCCGGTCCTGCAATAATAGGCCTCAATTTTAAATCTGCCGGTCTTAGGATATTCACAACTTCAGAGTTTTGTAAATTAATGGCTTCTTGGATCATCTTACTTTTATGAATTTTCGGTAAATCATAAAAGTTGCTACATTTAACGTTAAACACTGTTAGATAGTTCTTTTCTTTTTCAGTGAGTGTTTTACATTGTGTTGTTAGCTTGTTAATTTTCCTCATAGTTATTTTGTCCATGTATTCAGGAATATCTTTATAGTATTTCGGATCATTTAATTGTTCAAGAACCTTTTCCTTGTACTGTTCAGAATTCATTATTACTATGGCCCCACCTTTGTCGGCCTGTTTGATCACTATGGACTTCTCATTTTTCATGGTGTCTAAGGCTTCCCTTTCTAGACGGGTTATGTTTTGCTTTACATTGTTTTTGGTTTGTACCAGATCCGAAAGAGTGTTTATATAGTTATCCAGATGAAAGTCTCGACCTTTTGGTGGCATAAAATTTGATTTATTTTCTAACTAGAGATATATCTTCCGTGACCTCTTTATCAGCAAAGTATTCCCTTAGGCGTAATTTTCTTCCAAATTCTTTTATATCTACCTGTAGTTCAAGAATATTTTTGGTTGGAGTTGGAGTGAATTTAAGTCCACGTTTCAAAATCTTTAATTCCTGTTCATTGAGGTCTCGTCTGGATAAGTTAATTACCTTTGGATCTATTCTGATATCGTTTCCGTTGGCTCGGTTTCCTGTTCCGATAGTCTCTCGCGGGATGGGTTTGGTTGACCTGCTCCTAAAAAATGGATAAGGCGATATGATTTTTTTTTTTAGTTTGTTTCTTTCCCGGTCTGCCTGGTTTTGGTATTCCTCGTGCTTGATTCTGTCCTCTTTTATATACGGTATTCCTCTTTCCTAGATTGATATCCACAGGTGTTGGATTTCTCTTTCTGCCTTTCCTTAGTGCTTCGGAATAACTTTGATAGACGTTTGGGCGATCCGGTGTTTTATTCCTGCGCTGTCCACTTTGCGATCTTGGCCGTTGGTTTCTGTTTATTACCGTAGTGGTTATTCTTTTTCTCTGGCCACTTTGTGATCTTTTCCGCGGAGGAATGTATTGTTTTTGTGTTCTTGGCTTTTCTCTACTCCTGCTTCTGCCTCTTACATCCGATGGAGGTGGTCGCGTTGGATTTCTCTTCCTCGTGCGTTGTTTTACGGCAGGTTCCTTGTTATTCTCCTTGCCGTAGTTTGTTTGGTATGAGTCCAAGAAGGTTTGTTTTTTGGTCCATAGACCGATAGATTTCTGCTCTTCTGCGGAAGTGTCTTTTATCCACATTTCCTTCAACTTTTCGGCAATGTGAGTTGAAGATATTTTGCAGATTTCTTCATTCATAAGAATGTCTACCGCTTTATATGTATCTTCGTATCTCTTCTGTTTGATTTCAATAAGTTTAATGTCAGTTTGAAAGCGTTGGACGGCCAATTCAAATCGTAGTATTTTCTCATCCATGGCTTCCCCATTAATCTCCTTTATCAGATACTTTTGCGGGAGGATAGGATTTTCAAGAGCAATCCATTGTTTGTACGTTTCGACGAACTTCTTGTTTCTGTAATGGTTCCAGAAATTTTGTTTTCTTTTGTTAAGTTGCCTTTTCCAAATTGGAAGAATGGTCTTTCTTTTGATGAAAGCTTCTCGTTCCAAATTGACATCATTCAATTCTTTGAGAATTCCGTTTTCCTGATGGCCAGGCAGTTCATTCTGTGGTTGAATTAAATTGTTGATAGTTCCTGATAATTTGCGGATATCGGTAGATAAATTGTCTTTAAATCCGGCGGTGTCTCCATAATAATGATCGATATTTCGTAGGATCCCGGTGTTTACTTCCGTCTTGATTATCAGTGTTGTTAATTTGCTGGAAATCTCCCTAAGTAGCTTGTCTGTAACTGATTCAGTTTGTTTCGACGAGCGTAGTGTTGCCATGCTGATCACATGCACAAGAAAAATATACTTAAACTTTTAAAAGACGTTGTGCATCAGTAGATATTAAGAAAAAATATATCAACACGGCATTCCTTTTCGCTAACGTTTTCAGGCCTTTCAGGCCATCTTCAGGCGATTGTTTATTTACTTTAGCTTAGATACAAGATGACGTCATAGTAAATGATGACGTCATAGTAGACAATACTCGCAGGGGAGCTAACGGTATTGTCAGTAAATATAGGTACAGGTATCACTATATTTATTAAATTATTATAACTAATCAATAATGAACATATTAATGACCATTCAACAATGGTTTAAATAATTTTACAAACATATTTTCTTTGCAGAGTCTGTTTGTAATCCCAGCATCTCCCATCGTGTAAAATGGGAATATAGTAAAATAGCCTTTACCACATGTGTCGAGGTGTGCACTGAGTGGGATTTTCCGAGTTTCTGGTGAGCGTATTTGCTGCTTGTGAACTCGGACTCTCTCACTCAGTGCATTTCCTGTTTGTCCCTATGTAGAATTCTTTACAAGTGGGACATACAATCACGTAGATAAGGTTTTTGCTTTTGCAACTCAAATAATTATTAGGCGTTACTTTTTTCCCAGTCTTTAAAAGAAGATTGGTCCCTTCGTGGATGTAATTTGCAGGTCCCACATCGTGTGTCCTCCACATTTCGTCACCGAGTAGGTGCATTCCCTCTGAATCATTATATCGTGCACTTGTAAGTATCCATTTCCAAATTTGGCGGCTGTCGCTTACTTTGAAGGATTTCAGATTTCTTGACAAGTTGTTGCATCTTTTGGCTTTGAGATGTAATGATTGGAATTATGTCTTTTGCCGTTTCTACGATATTTTGATGATAGGGGTTTCATGTGTGACCACGAACGGTATATTTTGATTCTCGTTGGAGGACTTTACTTTCCCGTAATTCATTAATGGGGTATGACTTTAGCCCGGTCAATACTGTTGTTTTATTAATTTCCGATGGGATAATGTTGTTTTCTCAAGAAACATCGAAGTTCATTCAATCTCTTTTCTCGTTTGCCATAGTCGATCACAATTGCACATATACGTCTGGCGAGGCAGAAAGGTATGTTACGCTTTGTGTGAGTTGGATGACATGACCGAAAATCTAAATATTGGTGCGTATCCGTTGGCTTGTAGTACACATCCGTTAAAATGAATTTTTCCCGATTTTTGCACTAAAACATCTAAAAAGGCTAGTTCTGTTTCGCTTTGGTCTATGGTGAATTGAATGGACGTGTTTAGGTTATTCAACATGTTGTGAAATGTTACTAAATCTGTTTTTGACCTTGTCCAAATGATAAAGCAATCATCAAGATATCTTTTCCAACACATTTTTACGTAGTTGACGAATGTCTCGCAAAAGTTTGCCCTCAATTTGTCATAGAGCTGTTGTTCAAGATATCCCATCACCAAATTTGCGTATGTCGGAGCGACTTTGGTGCCCATAGCTGTCCCGTTGGTTTGTAGATAATGTTTTCCATTGAAGCAAAAAGAATTATTCTGGAGAATCAGTTTCAAAGCTTCAATTATGAATTCTATTTTGAATCTTGGATCCAATGCATTTGAATGTTTGTTCGTCCAGAAGCGTATGGCTTCAATACCGAGTTCGTGTGGTATGTTTGTGTATAAACTTGTCACATCGAAACTCACTAGAATTGCCTCTTCATCAACTTCGGTTGGGAGTTGTGCGATGAAATCCATGTCGTCTCTGAGGTAACTCGGGATATTGTTGACATAGGGGTTTTAAAATGATATCCAAGAGATTGCTTAGACGGTGCGTGGGGCATGCCGGTCCTGCAATAATAGGCCTCACTTTTAAATCTGCCGGTCTTAGGATATTCAACAACTTTCAAGAGTTTCTGATAAATCAATGTCTTCTTGGATCATCTTACTTTTTTTGATTAATTTTCGGTAAATTCATAAAAAGTTGCTAACAATTTAACGTTAAACACTGTTAGATAGTTCCTTTTCCTTTTTCAGATGAGTGTATATTACAATTGGTGTTGTTAGCTTTGTTAATTTTCCTCAATAGATTCATACTTGTCCATGTTTTTCAGTAATATCTTTATAGTATTTTCCGATCATTTTAATTGTTACAAGAACCTTTTCCTTGTACTGTTTCAGGAATTCATTATTACTATGGACCCCAACCTTTGTCGGCCTGTTTGATCACTATGGACTTTCTCATTATTCATGGTGTCCTAATGGCATTGCCTCTTTCTAGAAACGGGTTATGTTTTGCTTTACATTGTTTTTGGTTTGTACCAGATCCGAAAGAGTGTTGTATATAGTTAACCAGATGAAAGTCTCGACCTTTTGGTTGCATAAAATTTGATTTATTTCTAACTAGAGATATATCTTCCGTGACCCTCTTATCAGCAAAGTATTCCTTTAGGCGTAATTTTCTTCCAAATTCTTTTATATCTACCTGTAGTTCAAGAATATTTTTGGTTGGAGTTGGAGTGAATTTAAGTCCACGTTTCAAAATCTTTAATTCCTGTTCATTGAGGTCTCTTCTGGATAAGTTAATTACCTTTGGATCTATTTCTGATATCGTTTCCGTTGGCTCGGTTTCCTGTTCCGATAGTCTCTCGCGGGGATGGGTTTGGTTGACCTGCTCCTAAAAAATGGATAAGGCGATATGATTTTTTTAGTTTGTTTCTTTCCCGGTCTGCCTGGTTTTGGTATTCCTCGTGCTTGATTCTGTCCTCTTTTATACACGGTATTCCTCTTTCCTAGATTGATATCCACAGGTGTTGGATTTCTCTTTCTGCCTTTCCTTAGTGCTTCGGAATAACTTTGATAGAAGTTTGGGCGATCCGGTGTTTTTATTCGATGCGTATTGTTTCTGTCCACTTTGCGATCTTGGCAACCTGTTCACGAAATTCACATACATATTCATCTTAGGTTTCTCCAAGATTTTTCCTGTTTTCATTATCTTGCTGAAAATTCTCTTGCCGGGGTTTGTTTGGTATGAGTCCAAGAACATCATGAAAACATTTTCGTGAAGATTTTTGGTATCCATAGACCGATAGATTTCTGCTCTTCAAGTTCTTTTATCCACATTTCCTTCAACTTTTCGGCAATGTGAGTTGAAGGGGTATTTTGCAGATGGCTTCAACATAGCAAAGGTTTTCGTAAAGATTTTAGTATTCCAAGATGGCCGCTGGCCCACTTCCTGTTTTCAGGTTTCTCTTCTGTTGATTGGTATATATGAGTTTTTAAGGGATGGCGAACAGGTTTTTCGTAAAGCGTTGGGCCGCTGGCCAATTCAAATCGTAGTTTTTCTTTCATCCATCTCGCTTCCCCATTTTTAATGATGGCGCGATCATGCAAACATTTTCGTAAAGATAGGTTTTCAAGAGGGTGCTCCCATTGTTTGTTTGTTTCGAAAGAACTTCTTGTTTCTAGTAAGGGATTGCAGACAATTTTGTTTTCTTTTGTATAAGTTGCCTTTTCCAAATTGGAAGAATGGTTTTCTTTTGATGAAAATTGCTTCTCGTTCCAAATTGACATCATTCAATTTCTTAAGAATTTTGTTTTCCTGATAGCCGCTGGCAATTTCATTCTGTGGTAAGATTTAAATTGTTGATAGTTGGTATACTGATAATTTGCGGATATCGGTAGATAAATTGTCCGTTAAATTTTTGTCTCCAAATAATGATCGGCCAATTCCTGCAGGATCCCGGTCTCCGATCCGTCTTGATTATCAGTGTTTTTAATTTGCTGGAAATCTCCCTAAGTAGGCTTGTCCTGTAACTGAATGGTTTGTTTCAACGAGCGTAGTGTTGCCATGCTGATCACATGCACAAAGATTTTGGTAAAAGATATACTTAAACTTTTAAAAGACGTTGTGCATCAGTAGTATTAGGCGAAAATAAATATCAACAAGGCATTCCTTTTCGCTAACGTTTTCAGGCCTTTCAGATCTCATCTTCAGGCGTATTGTTTATTTACTTTATGCTTAAAGATACAAGATTTAAGCCATAGTAAGATGACGACATAATAGACAATACTCATCAGGGGTAGTTTTCAGGTAACGGGTATATAGGGGGGCATTTTAAGGGATGGCGAAAACCATGCATTGTCAGTAAATATGGCCGCTGGTACCATGTTCTTATCACTATTGATCTCGATCTCCATTTTATAACTTTAAGGGATGGCAATAATGAAATTTCCGTAAAGATATTAATGACCATTCAACAATGGTTTAAATAATTTTACAAAAAAATATTTTCTTTGCAGAGTCTGTTTGAATCCCAGCATCTCCTTCCTGTCGTGTATTTTCGTCAATGGGAATATAGTAAAATAGCCTTTACAGTCATGTGTCCAAAGGTGTGCACTGAAATAGCCTGGTATTTTCCGAGTTTCTGGTGAGTGCACGTATTTGCTTGGGGGTGCGTTTGTGAACTATGTCGGACTCTCTCACTCTGGCCACAGTGCATTTTTATATCCTGTTTGTCCTATGTAGAATTCTTTACCTGCTTGGGACATACAATCACGTAGAAGGTTTTGGATTTCTTTTGGATTTCTCGTTCGTGTGTTGTTTGGCAGGTTCCTTGATTTTCTCCTTGTCGTATAATTATTAGGTCGTTATAGACCGATTTTTGCCAGTCTTTAAAAGAAGATTGGTCCCTTCGTGGATGTAATTGCAGGTCCCACATCGTGTGTCTTTTCCACCATGGCTTCCCCATTCGTCACCGAGTAGGTGCAATCCCTCTGTATCATTTCGATATCGTTGCACTTGAAAATTTTGTTTTCTTTTGTTAAGTTGCCTTTTCAAATTGGAAGGCGGTCTGTCGCTTACTTTGAAAGCTTTCGTTTCTTGACAAGTTGTTGCATTCTTTTGGCTTTGAATGTAAGATTGGCAATTATGTCTTTTGCCGTTTCATTTAATATTGTTGATGATAGGGTTTATGTGTGACCACGAAACGGTTATTTTGATTCTCGTAGGAGGACTTTACTTTCCGTAATTCATTAATGGGTATGACTTTAGCCCGGTCAATACTGTTGTTTCGCATTAATTCCATGGGATAATGTTGTTTTTCCGTCTTGATTCATTCAGTTTTTCTCCGTTTGTCATATTTGTTTGCCATGTCGATCAATCTGCAAGTATACTTGTCTGTAACTGAATGAGTTTGTTTCGACGAAAAGGTAGTGTTGCGCTTTGCTGTGATTGGATGCACAAGACCGAAAATCTAAATTAAACTTTTTGGTGTGCATCAGTAGATTTAGTACAACACGGCATTCCTTTTCGCTTACGTTTTCAATTTCAGGCCAATTTCAGGCGATTTTTGTTTATTTACATAAGCTTAGATAAATGACGCTAGTAAATGTTGACGCATTGGTCTATGGTGACTCGCAGGGGACGTAACGGTATTGGTCATTAAACATATAGGTTACAGGTATCACTATATTATTAAATTATTAAAACTAATCAATAAAGAACATTTAATGACCATTTTCAACGTAGGTTTACGAATAATTTTACAAACATATTTTCTTTGCAGAGTCTGTTGTAATCAAGCATCTCCCATCAAAATGGGTATATAGGAAAATAGCCTTTACCACATGTGCCCCGAGGTGTGCACTGAGTGGGATTTTCCGATTTCTGGTGAATCGTATTTCAAAGCTTGTGAATTCGGAATCTCTCACTCAGTAAGTTTGTCCTATGTAGAATTCTTTTCAACATCACGTAGATGGTTTTTGCTTTTGCAACTCAAATAATTTATTAGGCGTGTCCCAGTCTTTAAAAGAAGATTGGTCTTCGTGATGTAATTGCAGGTCCCACATTGTGTCTCCACATTTCGTCAGAGTATGCATTCTTGACTTGTAAGTATCCTTTTCAAATTTGGCGGCTGTTGAAGGATTTACAGATTTCTTGACAAGTTGTTGCTTTGGCTTTGATGTAAGATTGGAATTATGTCTTTTGCCGTTTTCTACGATATTTTGATGATAGGGGTTATGTGTGACCACGAACGGTATATTTTGATTCTCGTGGGAGGACTTTACTTTCCGTAATTCATTAATGGGTATGACTTTAGCCGGTCAATACTGTTGTTTATTAATTCCATGGGATAATGTTGTTTTCTCAAGAAACATCGAAGTTCATTCAATCTCTTTTCTCGTTTGCCATAGTCGATCACAATTGCACATATACGTCTGGCGAGGCAGAAAGGTATGTTACGCTTTGTGTGAGTTGGATGACATGACCGAAAATCTAAATATTGGTGCGTATCCGTTGGCTTGTAGTACACGTCCGTTAAAATGGATTTTCCCGATTTTGCACTAAAACATCTAAAAAGGCTAGTTCTGTTTCGCTTTGGTCTATGGTGAATTGAATGGACGTGTTTAGGTTATTCAACATGTTGTGAAATGTTACTAAATCTGTTTTTGACCTTGTCCAAATAATAAAGCAATCATCAAGATATCTTTTCCAACACATTTTTTACGTAGTTGACGAATGTCTCGCAAAAGTTTGCCCTCAATTTGTCATAGAGCTGTTGTTCAAGATATCCCATCACCAAATTTGCGTATGTCGGAGCGACTTTGGTGCCCATAGCTGTCCTTTTGGTTTGTAGATAATGTTTTCCATTGAAGCAAAAAGAATTATTCTGGAGAATCAGTTTCAAAGCTTCAATTATGAATTCTATTTTGAATCTTGGATCCAATGCATTTGAATGTTTGTTCGTCCAGAAGCGTATGGCTTCAATACCGAGTTCGTGTGGTATGTTTGTGTATAAACTTGTCACATCGAAGCTCACTAGAATTGCCTCTTCATCAACTTCGGTTGGGAGTTGTGCGATGAAATCCATGTCGTCTCTGAGGTAACTCGGGATATGTTGACAGAGGGGTTTTTAAAATGATATCCAAGAGATTGCTTAGACGGTGCGTGGGGCATGCCGGTCCTGCAATAATAGGCCTCAATTTTTAAATCTGCCGGTCTTAGGATATTCACAACTTCAGAGTTTTGTAAATCAATGGCTTCTTGGATCATCTTACTTTTTATGAATTTTCGGTAAATCATAAAAGTTGCTACATTTAACGTTAAACACTGTTAGATAGTTCTTTTCTTTTTCAGTGAGTGTTTTACATTGTGTTGTTAGCTTGTTAATTTTCCTCATAGTTATTTTGTCCATGTTTTCAGGAATATCTTTATAGTATTTCGGATCATTTAATTGTTCAAGAACCTTTTCCTTGTACTGTTCAGAATTCATTATTACTATGGCCCCACCTTTGTCGGCCTGTTTGATCACTATGGACTTCTCAGGCTTCCCTTTCTAGACGGGTTATGTTTTGCTTTACATTGTTTTTGGTTTGTACCAGATCCGAAAGAGTGTTTATATAGTTATCCAGATGAAAGTCTCGGCCTTTTGGTGGCATAAAATTTGATTTATTTCTAACTAGAGATATATCTTCCGTGACCTCTTTATCAGCAAAGTATTCCTTTAGGCGTAATTTTCTTCCAAATTCTTTTATATCTACCTGTAGTTCAAGAATATTTTTGGTTGGAGTTGGAGTGAATTTAAGTCCACGTTTCAAAATCTTTAATTCCTGTTCATTGAGGTCTCTTCTGAATAAGTTAATTACCTTTGGATCTATTCTGATATCGTTTCCGTTGGCTCGGTTTCCTGTTCCGATAGTCTCTCGCGGGATGGGTTTGGTTGACCTGCTCCTAAAAAATGGATAAGGCGATATGATTTTTTTAGTTTGTTTCTTTCCCGGTCTGCCTGGTTTTGGTATTCCTCGTGCTTGATTCTGTCCTCTTTTATACACGGTATTCCTCTTTCCTAGATTTATATCCACAGGTGTTGGATTTCTCTTTCTGCCTTTCCTTAGTGCTTCGGAATAACTTTGATAGAAGTTTGGGCGATCCGGTGTTTTATTCCTGCGCTGTCCACTTTGCGATCTTGGCCGTTGGTTTCTGTTTATTACCGTAGTGGTTATTCTTTTTCTCTGGCCACTTTGTGATCTTTTCCGCGGAGGAATGTATTGTTTTTGTGTTCTTGGCTTTTCTCTACTCCTGCTTCTGCCTCTTACATCCGATGGAGGTGGTCGCGTTGGATTTCTCTTCCTCGTGCGTTGTTTTACGGCAGGTTCCTTGTTATTCTCCTTGCCGTAGTTTGTTTGGTATGAGTCCAAGAAGGTTTGTTTTTTGGTCCATAGACCGATAGATTTTTGCTCTTCTGCGGAAGTGTCTTTTATCCACATTTCCTTTAACTTTTCGGCAATGTGAGCTGAAGATATTTTGCAGATTTCTTCATTCATAAGAATGTCTACCGCTTTATATGTATCTTCGTATCTCTTCTGTTTGATTTCAATGAGTTTAATGTCAGTTTGAAAGCGTTGGACGGCCAATTCAAATCGTAGTATTTTCTCATCCATGGCTTCCCCATTAATCTCCTTTATCAGATACTTTTGCGGGAGGATAGGATTTTCAAGAGCAATCCATTGTTTGTACGTTTCGACGAACTTCTTGTTTCTGTAATGGTTCCAGAAATTTTGTTTTCTTTTGTTAAGTTGCCTTTTCCAAATTGGAAGAATGGTCTTTCTTTTGATGAAAGCTTCTCGTTCCAAATTGACATCATTCAATTCTTTGAGAATTCCGTTTTCCTGATGGCCAGGCAGTTCATTCTGTGGTTGAATTAAATTGTTGATAGTTCCTGATAATTTGCGGATATCGGTAGATAAATTGTCTTTAAATCCGGCGGTGTCTCCATAATAATGATCGATATTTCGTAGGATCCCGGTGTTTACTTCCGTCTTGATTATCAGTGTTGTTAATTTGCTGGAAATCTCCCCAAGTAGCTTGTCTGTAACTGATTCAGTTTGTTTCGACGAGCGTAGTGTTGCCATGCTGATCACATGCACAAGAAAAATATACTTAAACTTTTAAAAGACGTTGTGCATCAGTAGATATTAAGAAAAAATATATCAACACGGCATTCCTTTTCGCTAACGTTTTCAGGCCTTTCAGGCCATCTTCAGGCGATTGTTTATTTACTTTAGCTTAGATACAAGATGACGTCATAGTAAATGATGACGTCATAGTAGACAATACTCGCAGGGGGGGTAACGGTATTGTCAGTAAATATAGGTACAGGTATCACTATATTATTAAATTATTATAACTAATCAATAATGAACATATTAATGACCATTCAATAATGGTTTAAATAATTTTACAAACATATTTTCTTTGCAGAGTCTGTTTGTAATCCCAGCATCTCCCATCATGTAAAATGGGAATATAGTAAAATAGCCTTTACCACATGTGTCGAGGTGTGCACTGAGTGGGATTTTCCGAGTTTCTGGTGAGCGTATTTGCTGCTTATGAACTCGGACTCTCTCACTCAGTGCATTTCCTGTTTGTCCTATGTAGAATTCTTTACAAGTGGGACATACAATCACGTAGATAAGGTTTTTGCTTTTGCAACTCAAATAATTATTAGGCGTTACTTTTTTCCCAGTCTTTAAAAGAAGATTGGTCCCTTCGTGGATGTAATTGCAGGTCCCACATCGTGTGTCTCCACATTTCGTCACCGAGTAGGTGCATCCCTCTGAATCATTAAATCGTGCACTTGTAAGTATCCTTTTCAAATTTGGCGGCTGTCGCTTACTTTGAAGGATTTCAGATTTCTTGACAAGTTGTTGCATCTTTTGGCTTTGATGTAAGATTGGAATTATGTCTTTTGCCGTTTCTACGATATTTTGATGACAGGGGTTATGTGTGACCACGAACGGTATATTTTGATTCTCGTGGGTGGACTTTACTTTCCGTAATTCATTAATGGGTATGACTTTAGCCCGGTCAATACTGTTGTTTATTAATGCCATGGGATAATGTTGTTTTCTCAAGAAATATCGGAGTTCATTCAATCTCTTTTCTCGTTTGTCATAGTCGATCACAATTGCACATATACGTCTGGCGAGGCAGAAAGGTATGTTACGCTTTGTGTGAGTTGGATGACATGACCGAAAATCTAAATATTGGTGCGTATCCGTTGGCTTGTAGTACACATCAGTTAAAATGAATTTTCCCGATTTTTGCACTAAAACATCTAAAAAGGCTAGTTCTGTTTCGCTTTGGTCTATGGTGAATTGAATGGACGTGTTTAGGTTATTCAACATGTTGTGAAATGTTACTAAATCTGTTTTTGACCTTGTCCAAATAATAAAGCAATCATCAAGATATCTTTTCCAACACATTTTTACGTAGTTGACGAATGTCTCGCAAAAGTTTGCCCTCAATTTGTCATAGAGCTGTTGTTCAAGATATCCCATCACCAAATTTGCGTATGTCGGAGCGACTTTGGTGCCCATAGCTGTCCCGTTGGTTTGTAGATAATGTTTTCCATTGAAGCAAAAAGAATTATTCTGGAGAATCAGTTTCAAAGCTTCAATTATGAATTCTATTTTGAATCTTGGATCCAATGCATTTGAATGTTTGTTCGTCCAGAAGCGTATGGCTTCAATACCGAGTTCGTGTGGTATGTTTGTGTATAAACTTGTCACATCGAAACTCACTAGAATTGCCTCTTCATCAACTTCGGTTGGGAGTTGTGCGATGAAATCCATGTCGTCTCTGAGGTAACTCGGGATATGTTGACATAGGGGTTTTAAAATGATATCCAAGAAATTGCTTAGACGGTGCGTGGGGCATGCCGGTCCTGCAATAATAGGCCTCAATTTCAAATCTGCCGGTCTTAGGATATTCACAACTTCAGAGTTTTGTAAATCAATGGCTTCTTGGATCATCTTACTTTTATGAATTTTCGGTAAACCATAAAAGTTGCTACATTTAACGTTAAACACTGTTAGATAGTTCTTTTCTTTTTCAGTGAGTGTTTTACATTGTGTTGTTAGCTTGTTAATTTTCCTCATAGTTATTTTGTCCATGTTTTCAGGAATATCTTTATAGTATTTCGGATCATTTAATTGTTCAAGAACCTTTTCCTTGTACTGTCCAGAATCCATTATTACTATGGCCCCACCTTTGTCGGCCTGTTTGATCACTATGGACTTCTCATTTTTCATGGTGTCTAAGGCTTCCCTTTCTAGACGGGTTATGTTTTGCTTTACATTGTTTTTGGTTTGTACCAGATCCGAAAGAGTGTCTATATAGTTATCCAGATGAAAGTCTCGACCTTTTGGTGGCATAAAATTTGATTTATTTCTAACTAGAGATATATCTTCCGTGACCTCTTTATCAGCAAAGTATTCCTTTAGGCGTAATTTTCTTCCAAATTCTTTTATATCTACCTGTAGTTCAAGAATATGTTTGGTTGGAGTTGGTGTGAATTTAAGTCCACGTTTTAAAATCTTTAATTCCTGTTCATTGAGGTCTCTTCTGGATAAGTTAATTACTTTTGGATCTATTCTGATATCATTTCCGTTGGCTCGGTTTCCTGTTCCGATAGTCTCTCGCGGGATGGGTTTGGTTGACCTGCTCCTAAAAAATGGATAAGGCGATATGATTTTTTAGTTTGTTTCTTTCCCTGTCTGCCTGGTTTTGGTATTCCTCGTGCTTGATTCTGTCCTCTTTTATACAAGGTATTCTTCTTTCCTAGATTGATATCCACAGGTGTTGGATTTCTCTTTCTGCCTTTCCTTAGTGCTTCGGAATAACTTTGATAGACGTTTGGGCGATCCGGTGTTTTATTCCTGCGCTGTCCACTTTGCGATCTTGGCCGTTGGTTTCTGTTTATTACCGTAGTGGTTATTCTTTTTCTCTGGCCACTTTGTGATCTTTTCCGCGGAGGAATGTATTGTTTTTGTGTTCTTGGCTTTTCTCTACTCCTGCTTCTGCCTCTTACATCCGATGGAGGTGGTCGCGTTGGATTTCTCTTCCTCGTGCGTTGTTTTACGGCAGGTTCCTTGTTATTCTCCTTGCCGTAGTTTGTTTGGTATGAGTCCAAGAAGGTTTGTTTTTTGGTCCATAGACCGATAGATTTTTGCTCTTCTGCGGAAGTGTCTTTTATCCACATTTCCTTTAACTTTTCGGCAATGTGAGCTGAAGATATTTTGCAGATTTCTTCATTCATAAGAATGTCTACCGCTTTATATGTATCTTCGTATCTCTTCTGTTTGATTTCAATGAGTTTAATGTCAGTTTGAAAGCGTTGGACGGCCAATTCAAATCGTAGTATTTTCTCATCCATGGCTTCCCCATTAATCTCCTTTATCAGATACTTTTTGCGGGAGGATAGGATTTTCAAGAGCAATCCATTGTTTGTATGTTTCGACGAACTTCTTGTTTCTGTAATGGTTCCAGAAATTTTGTTTTCTTTTGTTAAGTTGCCTTTTCCAAATTGGAAGAATGGTCTTTCTTTTGATGAAAGCTTCTCGTTCCAAATTGACATCATTCAATTCTTTAAGAATTTTCCGTTTTCCTGATGGCCAGGCAGTTCATTCTGTGGTTGAATTAAATTGTTGATAGTTCCTGATAATTTGCGGATATCGGTAGATAAATTGTCTTTAAATCCGGCGGTGTCTCCACAATAATGATCGATATTTCGCAGGATCCCGGTGTTTACTTCCGTCTTGATTATCAGTGTTGTTAATTTGCTGGAAATCTCCCTAAGTAGCTTGTCTGTAACTGATTCAGTTTGTTTCGACGAGCGTAGTGTTGCCATGCTGATCACATGCACAAGAAAAATATACTTAAACTTTTAAAAGACGTTGTGCATCAGTAGATATTAAGAAAAAATATATCAACACGGCATTCCTTTTCGCTAACGTTTTCAGGCCTTTCAGGCCATCTTCAGGCGATTGTTTATTTACTTTAGCTTAGATACAAGATGACGTCATAGTAAATGATGACGTCATAATAGACAATACACGCAGGGGAGGTAACGGTATTGTCAGTAAATATAGGTACAGGTATCACTATATTATTAAATTATTATAACTAATCAATAATGAACATATTAATGACCATTCAACAATGGTTTAAATAATTTTACAAACATATTTTCTTTGCAGAGTTGTTTGTAATCCCAGCATCTCCCATCATGTAAAATGGGAATATAGTAAAATAGCCTTTACCACATTGTCGTAGATGTGCACTGAGTGGGATTTTCCGAGTTTCTGGTGAGCGTATTTGCTGCTTGTGAACTTGGGACTCTCTCACTCAGTGCATTTCCTGTTTGTCCTATGTAGAATTCTTTACAAGTGGGACATACAATCACGTAGATAAGGTTTTTGCTTTTGCAACTCAAATAATTATTAGGCGTTACTTTTTTCCCAGTCTTTAAAAGAAGATTTGGTCCCTTCGTGGATGTAATTGCAGGTCCTACATCGTGTGTCTCCACATTTCGTCACCGAGTAGGTGCATCCATCTGAATCATTATATCGTGCACTTGTAAGTATCCTTTTTCAAATTTGGCGGCTGTCGCTTACTTTGAAGGATTTCAGATTTCTTGACAAGTTGTTGCATCTTTTGGCTTTGATGTAAGTTTGGAATTATGTCTTTTGCCGTTTCTACGATATTTGATGATAGGGGTTATGTGTGACCACGAACGGTATATTTTGATTCTCGTGGGAGGACTTTACTTTCCGTAATTCATTAATGGGTATGACTTTAGCCGGTCAATACTGTTGTTTATTAATTCCATGGGATAATGTTGTTTTCTCAAGAAACATCGAAGTTCATTCAATCTCTTTTCTCGTTTGCCATAGTCGATCACAATTGCACATATACGTCTGGCGAGGCAGAAAGGTATGTTACGCTTTGTGTGAGTTGGATATGACATGACCGAAAATCTAAATATTGGTGCGTATCCGTTCACAAGCTTGTCAGTACACATCCGTTAAAAATGAATTTTCCCCCGACTTTTGCACTATAACAATCTAAAAAGGCTAGTTACTGTTTTCGCTTAGGCTATGGTTGAATTGAATTTGGGGGACGTTACAAACAGAGTTCCATTCAGGTCATTCATTTATTAGTCATTAATAAGTTATAATAATTTTTAATAATATAGTGATACCTGTACCTATATTTACTGACAATTAGCCGTTGGTACGCCAAAATCCCCTGCGTCCTGTATTGTCTATTATGACGTCATCATTTACTATGACGTCATCTTGTATCTAAGCTTAAAGTAAATAAACAATCGCCCTGAAGATGGCATGAAAGGCCTGAAAACGGCGGTTAGCGAAAAGGAATGCCGTTGTTGATATATTTTTTTTCCTAATATCTACTGATGCACAACGTCTTTTAAAAATTTAAGTATATTTTTCTTGTGCATGTATCAGCATGGCAGGGCGACACTACGCTCGTCGAAAACAAACTGAATCAGTTACAGACAAGCTACTTAGGGAGATTTCCAGCAATTAACAACACTGATAATCAAGACGGAAGTAAACACCGGGATCCTGCGAAATATCGATCATTATTGTGGAGGACCAACCGCCGGATTTAAAGACAATTTATTACCGATATATCCCGCAAATTATCAGGAAACTATCAACAATTTAATTCAACCCACAGAATGAACTGCCTGGCCATCAGGAAAACGGAATTCTTAAAGAATTGAATGAATGTCAATTTGGTAACGAGAAGCTTTCATCAAAGAACTAGACTCATTCTTCCAATTTGGAAAAGGCAACCTAACAAAAGAAAAACAAAATTTCTGGAACCATTTTACAGAAACAAGAAGTTCGTCGAAACATACAAACAATGGATTGCTCTTGAAAATCCTATCCTCCCGCAAAAGTATCTGATAAAGGAGATTAATGGGGAAGCCTATGGATGAGAAAATACTACGATTTGAATTGGCCGTCCAACGCTTTCAAAACTGACATTAAACTCATTGAAAATCAAACAGAAGAGATTACGAAGATACATATAAAGCGGTAGACATTCTTATGAATGAAGAAATCTGCCAAAATACTCTTCAACTCAACACATTGCCGCAAAGTTGAAGTGAAATGTGGATAAAAGACACTTCCGCAGAAAGAGCAAGAAAACTACGGTCTATGGACCAAAAAACAAACCTTCTTGGGACTCATACCAAACAACTACGGCAAGGAGAATAACAAGGAACCTGCCGTTAAAACAACACACGAGGAAGAGAAATCCAACTCGACCACCTCCATACGGATGTAAGAGGCAGAAGAGCAGGAAGCAGAGAAAAGCCAAGGAACACAAAAACAAATACATTCCTCCGCGGAAAAGATTCACAAAGTGGCCAGAGAAAAAGAATAAACCCACTACAGTAATAAACAGAAACCAACGGCCCAAGATCGACAAAGTGGACCATCGACATGAATTAAAACGACCGTAGATCGCACAAAAAAAATCTTCCTATCAATGTTCATTTCCGAAGCAATAAGGAAACGGAAGACAAGAGAAATCCAACACCTGTGGATATCAAACTAGGACAGGAGTGAATACCGTGTATTAAAAGTAGGTCACTCGAATCATGTCAACGAGGACTAACAAAACACAGGCAGGTCCGGAAAGAAACAAACTAAAAAAAAAATCATTATCTGCCTTAATCCAATTTTTAGGAGTCATGTTCAAACCATACCCATCCGCGACGCGTAGACTATCGGAAAAGGCAACCGAGCCAACGGAACTGATATATCAGAATAGATCCCAAAGGTAATTAATTTATCCATGAAGAGCCCTTCAATGAACAGGGAATTTAAAGATTTTGAAAACGTGGCTACTTCAAAATTACACCTCCAACGCCAACCAAAAATATTCCCTTGAAACTACAGGTAGATATAAAAGACTTTGGAAGAATATAATTACGCCTAAAGGAATACTTTGCTGATAATGAGGTCACGGAAGATATATCTCTAGGATTAGAAAATAAAATCAAATTTTATGCCACCAAAAGGTCGAGACTTTCATCTGGATAAACTATATAAACAACTCTTTTCGGAATCTAGGTACAAACCAAAAACAATGTAAAGGCAAAACATTAACCCGTCCTAGAAAGGGGAAGCCTTAGACACCATGAAAAATGAGAAGCTCCATAGTGATCTAACAGGCCGCACAAATGTGGCGGTCATAGTAAATATATGAATGCTGAACAGTACAAGGAAATAATAGTTTCATTTGAACAATTTTACAGATTGTTACCCGATATATATACTTATAAAGCATATACCTAGAAAAAACATGGACATTATATAACTATGAGGAAAATTATCAAGCAAACCACCAAATAACAATGTAAAACACTTCACTGAAAAAAGAAATGAACTATCTAACTGTGTTTAACTTTAAAATGTAGCACAACTATTATGATTTTTTTCCCCGAAAAATCTCATTAAATGTAAAGATTCGATCCAAGACAATGAAGCCATTGATTTTCAAAAACTCTGAAAGTTGTTACATATCCTATGGACCGGACAGATATAAAATTGAGGCCTGATTATTGCAGGACCGGCATTGCCAAACATCGGCACCGTCTCATCCTAAGCAATCTCTTGGTTATCATTCTTACTAACCACTCCTATGCTCCAACAAATCCACGGACAGTTTTACCGCCAGAGGACGTCCATGGATTTTCAATACGCACCATCACTGATCCCAACCGAGATGTTGATGAAGAGGCAATTCTAGTGAGTTTCGAGTGACAAGGTTTATGACTCACAATACATACCACACAAAGCCGTGTTATTGAAGCACATGACGCTTATGGGAGCGAAACAAACAATCAAATGCAATTGGATTCCCCCAAGATTCAAAAAAAGATTTTCTTAATTGAATCTTTGAAACTGATTTCTCCATAATTAATTCTTTTTGCTTCAATGGGGACTAATCCTACTTAATCCTACAAACCTCTCTGGACAGCTTTTAAAATGGGCACCGAATGTTTCGCTCCGTCAAAACGCTAAAATGGGTGTGGATGGGATATCTCTTGATCAACAGCTCTATATGACATAATTGGAGAGGCACCCAAAAATTTTGAGAGGACATTCGTGCAACTAGCGTAAAAAATGTTTTGGGGAAAAGGAATTCTTGACCTCGACTTGATATTTTCATTTGGTCAAGTGTCTACCTATAAAAACAGTTTAGAGTAAACATTTCACAAAAATGTTTGATCAATAAATCAAAAAACCCGTTCCTTCTCAATATCGACTCACATAGACCATACGCGAAAAAAACTGAACTAGCCTTTTTTTAGATGTTTCAGGTGGCAAAAATCGGGGAAAATTCATTTTTAAACGGATGTGTACTACAAAGCCAACGGATACGAACCATATTTAAGTTTATCGGTCAATGTCAACCAACTCACAACAAAGCGAAACTTAACATTTCTAGCTCGACAGCGACAACGTATTATTGTGCAATTGTGACCGACCTATGGCAAACGATGGAAAATGATATTTGTATTGAAACTTCGATGAGGTTTCATGAGGGGAAAACTACAATTATACCCACTTAGATATTAATAAGCAACAGTATTGACCGGGCTTAATAGGTCATACCCATGTAAAATGAATTACGTAAAGTAAAGTCAACCACTCGAGATTCAAATTATTCCCGTTCGAGGTCAAACATAACCACAATCAACAAAATACTCGTTAGAAGAAACCGGCACACACCAAAACAAAAGACATAAATCAATTCTTACATCTAAGCCTATAAATAATGCAACAACTTTTCAAGCAAATCTGACACATAAAATATTTCAAAAGTATTCGACAGCCGCCCAATTTTGAAATATAAGGATACTTAGCAAGTGACATCGATACTTAATAATGATTCAGATGAGAGGTTGCACCTAACTCGGTTGACGAAATGTGGAGAGACATCACACGACTGAGGGACTTGCAATGTACACACACTAACGGGACCAATCTTCATTCTTAAGTCTGGTAAAAACAAGGTAAACGCCATAAAACTTTTTTGAGTTGCAAAAGCAAAAACCCTTAACTACTTGACTTGTCATGTCCCACTTTGTTAAAGAATTCAACATATGGAACAAACTGCGAAATGAACTGACGTGAGCACGAGTCCGGAGTTCACATACAGCAGCAAATACGCTCACCAGAAACTCGGAAAATCCCACTCAGTGCCACCACCCTCGACACTTAGTGGTATAGGGCTATTTTACTATAAATACCCACATTTTAACCACTATGGGAGATGCTGGGATTAAAAACAGACTCTGCAAAGAAAATTTGTTTGTAAATCTTATTTAAAATCATTGTTGAATTGGTCATTACATTATGTTCATTTTTGAGTAGTTAGAAAACTTTTAATAAATATAGTGATTCCTGTAACCTATAATTACTGACAATACCGTTAGCTCACCTCGCGAGTATAGGACCTATTATTGGTCGTCATCTTTTTACTATGTCCTTCATACTTGTATCTTAGCTTAATGTAAATAAACAAGATCGCCTGAAGAATGTCTGTAAAAAGGTACATTAAAACGAAACGCGAATAAGGGAATGCAACGTGTTGATTTATTTTTCACCTTAATATCTAATTGATGCCTCAACCGTCTTTTAAAAGTTTATGTTTTTATTTTTCTTGCTGCATGTGATCAAGCAACAGGAAACACAACGCTCGTTCGAAGACAAACTCATGATCAGATACAGTACAAGCTACTTAGGGAGATTTCCAGCAAATTAACAATCCTTGAAATTCATGACGGAAGGTAAAACTCCGGGGATCCTGCGGATATCGAGCATCATTTTTGTGGGAGACACCGACCGGGAAGTTTTATATGACCCTATCTTTATGCTAACAGTAATCCGCCAAATTATCAAGGAAACTATCAACAATTAAAATCAACTCACAGCACATTGGAAACCTGCCATGGCTATACAGGAATAACGGAATTCTTTAAAGAATTGAAATTTTGATGTCAATTTGGAACGTGTAGCATTCATCAAAAGAAAAGAACATTCTTCCAATTTGGTTAAAGGCAAACTTAACAATAAGAAAACAATAATTTCTTGAACCATTACAGACAAACAAGAAGTTCGTACTGAAAACAAAAACCAATGGGATTTGCTCTTGATAATACTAGATCCTCCAGGCTCAAAAGTATATGATAAAGGAGATTTAATGGGGAAGTTCCCCCCCCCTCTCCCCCAAGGATGAGAAAATACTACACGATTTGAATTGGCCGTCCAACGTCTTTCCAAAAACTGACATTATACTCATTCGAAATCAATCAGAAGAGATACGAAGGATACATTTAAAGCGGTTAGACATTCTTATGAATGAAGGAAATCTGCAAAATATCGTCACCTCACATTGCCGAATACCGTTGAAGGAAATGTGGGATATAAAAGACACTTCCGTAGACGAGTCGAGAAATATATTCGGTCTCATGGACCAAACACACAAAACCATTCTTTGGACTCATACCAAACAAAACAACGGGACAAAGGAGGATAAACAAGGATTCCTGCCCGTTAAACACAACAAACGAGGAAGAGAAATCCAACTCTACCCCCTCCATCGGATTCGTAAAGACGGCAGAAGGCAGGAGCAGAGAAGAAAAGCCGAAGAAACACAAAAACAATACATTCCTCCGCAAAAGATCACAAAAGAGCCAGAGAAAAAGAATAACCACTACTGTAACAAGTACTGATTTGTAATGGACACCATTACACATAGTCCCCCCAACACGCAGACCCCCAATTGCAACTAAATCTGAAAAAAAGTGTGTCACTAATGCGCAAAATACGGAAATACCGGAGGCTAATTTCAGAGAAATTGATTTGGCAGTAATCATGACTGTATGGCAACCCATAAAATTTTAATTAAGAACCCCAATTGGACCAATTTTCAATGAATGGCTGGACGAAAATTTGAAACAGGAAGTTTGCCCCAGCAACAATCTTTTAAATTTTCATCATATTGATAAGCATTCCCTTAGAATACCCCCCCTATATAGCTAATTTTTTTATTAGAAATCTCCAGAGACCAAAATATAAAAACAGGAAGTGAGCCCAGCGGCCATCTTGGAATACCAAAAATCTTTACGGAAATGTTTTTATGTTTGTTCGCCATCCCTTAAAACCTCCTGTAGACCAAATTTCATGGAGATCGGAGAGATCGAAATCTTAAGAACAGGAAATATCTGCCAGCGGCCATCTTGGAATAGCAAAATCTTTACGAAAACCTTTGTCATGTTGTTCGCCATCCCTTAAAACCCCTATATAACCAAATTTTCATTGAGAAGAAAACCAAAACCTGAAAACAGGAAGTGGGCCAGCAGCCATCTTGGAATACTTAAATCTTTACGAAAATGTTTGCATGTTGTTTGCAATCCCTTAAAACCCCTACATGACCAATTTTCTCTTGAGATCGGAGACCGAAACCTGAAAAACAGGAAGTGGGGCCAGCACCCATCTTGGAATACTTAAAATCTTTACGAAAATGTTTGCATGATGTTCGCCATCACTTAAAACCCCTCATAGACCAATTTTCAGCGAGATCGGAGATCGAAACCTGAAAACAGGAAGTTGGGCCAGCGGCCATCTTGGAATACCAAAATCTTTACGAAAACCTTTGCATGTTGTTCTGCCATCCCTTAAAACCGAACCCCTCATATACCAATTTTCTCATTGAGATAGAAGACCGAAACCTGAAAACAGGAAGTGGGCCAGCTGCCATCTTGGAATACTAAAATCTTTACGAAAACCTTTTGCATGTTGTGTAGCCCCTTAAAAACCCCTATATACGCAATTATCTTTGAAGATCGGATGACCCAGCAGCCATCTTGGAATACCAAAAATCTTTACGGAAATGTTTTTTATTGTTGTTTCGCCATCCCTTAAAACCTCCTGTAGACCAAATTTCATGGAGATCGGAGATCGAAATCTTAAGAACAGGAAATAAGCCAGCGGCCATCTTGGAATAGCAAAATCTTTACGGAAAACCTTTGCATGTTGTTCGCCATCCCTTAAAACCCCTATATACCAATTTTCATTGAGAATAGAAAATACCAAACCTGAAAACAGGAAGTGGGCCAGCAGCCATCTTGGAATACTTAAATCTTTACTACGAAAATGTTTTGCATGTTTGTTTGCAATCCCTTAAAACCCCTACATACCAATTTTCTTTGAGATCGGAGACCGAAAACCTGAAAACAGGAAGTGGGCCCAGCACCTCATCTTGGAATACTTAAATCTTTACGAAAATGTTTGCATGATGTTCGCCATCACTTAAAACCCTCATAGACCAATTTTCAGCGAGATCGGAGATCGAAACCTGAAAAAAACAGGAAGTTGGCCAGCGGCCATCTTGGAATACCAAAATCTTTACGAAAACCATTTGAATGTTTGCTAGATGTCCCGCCCATCCCTTAATAACCCCGTACTTATACCCAATTTTCCATTGAGATAGAAGA